>NC_053027.1:61864081-61874979 GCF_003073215.2 Triticum urartu
TGTTAGTAACAAGGGTCTTAGGAACCCAAATAGACCATTCAATGTACTCATGAAGAGAACCAACAAATTTGGCATAAACATGCCCATCACTAGCACGGCACAACACATAAGAAGGATTAAAATCGCCGGCTTTGTTGGATGAGGTGACATTGCCCTTCTTGACTTTGTTCTTCTTCTTCTCCTCGGGGACACTCTCTCCCGCCCTCACAAAGGTTTGCATGAGGGGAGGAGGTCGTTTGGTCTTGTCATTCTTCTTCTTGTTCTGGGAGTCGGGGACGTACCCAACCCCTTCCTTCGCCACACCTCCCTTTTGGTTGATCAAGAGATCATTGAGGTTCTTCTTGCCTTGTATGCAAGTCGCAAGGCCTCTCTCAAGTTGCTCCTTCAACTTAGCATTTTCCTCAACAAGATGTATATGCTCACAACACGGGTTAGTAGCATTTGCATTGTCAATTAAAACCATATGAGGAAAAGTTGCTTTCTCCTTAGTTAGCTTCACTTGGAGTTGATCATGAGACTCCTTGAGACTAGCGTGAATACCCTTCAAGACCTTGTGGGCCTTGTCAAGTATATCAAACTCCTCTTTGAGTCTAGCAAGATCAACCCCGAGTTTGGCCTTCTCGGAATTTAGCACACGAGAAACAACGAGGGCATGATCATAATCTTTCTCTAACTTAGCATGATCAACGTTGTGTGACTCCTCAAGAGCCAAACGAAGACCACGCTCTTCCTCAAGAGCATTGGAAAGATCCGAAATCTCATTGGCATAGTCACGACTATGCCCTTCCATCTTCGAGATGGTGTCTTCGTGGGCCTCGATCATGTCATTGGCCTCACCAAGTTGTTCCAAGAGAGCAACAAAGTGCTTCTTGGATTTTCCCTTGAGTTTACCCATAAAGGCCTCAAACTCATTAAACTCCACATTAGATCCCTCAACTTCATTAATGCTATCCGTTGGGGAGGGATGATTAATGATGGTAGTTATGATGTTGGAGGTTACCTTGTTGGTGGCTTTAGCCATGAGGCACTTGGCGGTGATGCTCTCGTTGGGTGAGTCAAAGAGAGACACTCGTGACGTTGTTGCAATGGCGACGGAGGCCATGGCAACCGACTCATCATCTTCATCATCATCATCATCATCATCATTGTACTCTTCTTGCACAACCAAGGCCTTGGGAGGAGTTTTCTTGGTGAAGTTGTTCTTGTTGGGGAACGACTTGGCCTTGTCCTTTCGGATGAGTTTTCCACCATTGTCTTCCCTCTTCTCATACGGGCATTCCGCAACGAAATGACTTACGTTGCCGCAATTGTAGCAAGTCCTTACACGTTTCTTTCCCCTTGTGCCACTCGAGTTGTTTTTGCTAAGGTTGTGCCTCGAGTTTTTCTTGCTCCAAAATTGCCTTGAAGCAAGTGCCATGTGTTCGTGATATGCATACTTTGTATCTTCGGGGTTGCTCTCCTCTTCTTCCTCTTCTTCTTCCACGGTGATCTTGGACTTCAATGCAAGGTTAGGCTTCTTTGCCCGTTGAGAACGGAGCACCGCATTGTCGACGGTCTTGTCCAAAATGTTCATGGCCACAAACTCATCCAACACTTCGCTTGAGGTCAAAGTGTGGAAGTCCGGTCTTTGGCGAATGACGGAGGACATGGACTTGTGGTAGGGCATCATTGCCTTGAGGAATTTGCGCTTGATCCAATTGTGATCCGTGTCCTTGCTCCCGTGATCTCGTAGTGAGACCGCGAGTTTGGTGATTCTCCGATAAAGCTCACGAGGTTCTTCATCTTCCTTCATTGCAAACTCATCGGCCTCATCTTATACCACTTCATAGTTGGAGCGTTGAATGCTTGCGCTTCCCCGGTAGAGAGACACGACACAATGCCATGCATCTTTGGCCAAGGCGATGGGACGAAGATGAGGTAGGTCTTCGGGTGGAATTGCATCTTGAATGATGAAGAGAGCATTCTCATTGAATTGATTGTCCGCGGCTTCTCGAGGAGTGAAGTTGCTTGGATCATGTGGGTAGAAACCTTCTTCAATGATTCTCCAAAGGTTAGTGTTCACATGATTTAAATGACGTTTAAAGCGGTAAACCCAAGAATCAAAATCCTCATTTTTCACAATCTTAGGAGGAGGACCGGCATGATTCAAATGAGTAGAAGGAACCGGTCCACCATAAACAAGTGGTGGTTCCACATGGGCAAAGATGCCGGTGCCATTCTTGCCACTAGAAGAAGGAGCCTTTTCACTACTAGCTTCCCCCTTGTCGGGGATAGCATCCGACACCTTGTTGGCGGGATCCCCCACTTTCAATGGTGCGGTGGATAGTTTAAGCCCCTCAAGAAATTTAGTAAACATGCTTTCAACTTCGGTCGTCATGGAGGTTTTCAATGTCTCCAAGGCTACATTGAACTCCTCACGAGAGACCGAAGTTCCCCCATCGCCCGTAGACGAGATAGGATTCACACCGGAGTGTTCCTCCGCTCCGTCTACGGTATCAACCATACTCTTCGGACGGTAGAGTCCTTAATAAAGAAACCTGCTCTGATACCAATTGAAAGGATCGATATGCTTGACTAGAGGGGGGGGTGAATAGGCAACTACCAATTTTTAGCTTTTCTTTACCAAATTAAACTTTGCATCAAAAAGGTTGTCTAGATATGCAACTAGATGAGCAACCTATATGATGCAACACGAATAGGAACACGAGCAAGCAAGATATATGAAACAAATAAGCTACACAAGTAAAGGGCACGAGATAACCAAAGGTGGAGACGGTGGAGACGAGGATGTGTTGCTGAAGTTCCTTCCCTTTGAGAGGAAGTACGTCTCCGTTGGAGCGGTGTGGAGGCACAATGCTTCCCAAGAAGCTACTAGGGCCACCGTATTCTCCTCACGCCCTCACACAATGCGAGATGCCGTGATTCCACTATTGGTGCCCTTGAAGGCGGCGACCGAACCTTTACAAACAAGGTTGGGGCAATCTCCACAACTCAATCGGAGGCTCCCAACGACACCACGAAGCTTCACCACAATGGACTATGGCTTCGCGGTGACCTCAACCGTCTAGGATGCTCAAACACCCAAGATTAACAAGATCCGCAAGGGATTAGTAGGGGGAATCAAATATCTCTCGGTGGAAGTGTAGATCATGGCCTTCTCAACCACTCCCGAGCAAATCAACAAGTTTGGTTGGCTAGGGAGTGAGATCGGGCCAAAATGGAGCTTGGAGCACAGCTTTTTGGTGGAAGAGGTAAGTCAATGGGGAAGAAGGAGACCCCTTATATAGTGCAAGGAATAAATCCAACCGTTACCCACCTACCACCCCGCGGCCAGCGGTAGTACTATACAAGGCCAGCGGTACTACCGCAAGGCCGCGCGGTAGTACTGCTTGCAACCAAGTGGTACTACCGTACGGTAGTGCGGCACTACCGTGCCCACAGCGCGGTACTACCGTAAGGCACAAGCGCGATAGGAGGAAGGGAACTACCGTGCATACTTCCGCAAGAGAACGGAAGTAGAAAAAACTCGACACAGTAGTACTGCCGAGGGGCGGTACTACTGCCTGGCTGCCTTGCGCGGTACTACCGCACGGCGAAAGCGGTAGTACCGCGGAGGTGCGGATGTAATTTTTTACATCCGCTCCTACTACCGCACCCGGGCGGCACTAGCGGGAGGGCAGCGGTAGTATGGCTCCAGGGGAGCGGTACTACCGTGAGCACCAGCGGTACTACCGTGGATGCCTACAGTACTACCGTTGCTCCTGGAGCGGTACTACCGCAACCACACACTCAGCCAGTCAACAGAGGCAGAAAAGCGGAGGAAGCTCCAAGGAAGAAAGGAGGGGATAAAAGGAGACGTGTACGTGATGATTCCACCCAAACCTTTCCAACACGGACCCCCTCTTAATAGTACGGCTTTCCTACGACTCAAATCCACCAAAAGGAAACGTAGAAAAGACACCGTCTTCGTCAGTCTTTGAGGGGCACCCAATCGTCTTGTGCCTAGCAGAGAAGAGTCTGGAAAGCTCATGGCACACGATTAGTCCGCAAATGCGTTGTCATCAATCACCCAAAACACTTAGGGATAAATATGACCTTACAATCTCCCCCTTTTTGGTGGACTGATGACAAAACGGGATTTGGACAAAGAAGATAATATTAAGTAAATGCAAACCACTCCTCTCTATAATATGGACGGGCTCCCCCTAGATGTGTGCCACCTAGATGAGTGCTTTGGACTGCACGGCACACGAATACTAGGATCACAGCTCCCCCTATATTATAGAGACAAAGCATATATATCACTAGACAAGATATACCAAACATAAGTTAACTAAGATAGATAGATAGAGTGCATATGTCTTACACCATATGGAGAGAAGGACTCGAAGACTCAAACCAAACACAACCAAACAAGGTTCAAACAAACACACCACAAACACACCAAGCACACACACGCAAATCCCTACACTCTCTCCCCCTTTGGCATCGAGACGCCAAAAAGGCAGAGAGGACACCTACAACACAAGAGGTGGCTCAAGCAAAGAAGTCGTCCCACTGCTCCTCGTGCTCCTCGTCAGACTCGGCGGCGGGGATAGTCTCTTCCATGTCATCCTCAGAACTGGTCCACTTGTAGCCCTGCTTAGACATCCAAGCAGCCTCAGGAGTGATGACGTCCTTAGACCCTCCAGACACATCCTCTCCATAGAGCCTCATCATCTTCTTGTCACGGCGGCGACTCTCCTTGTCAGACACGTGAGCCCTGTACTGTCCCTTCGCCTGCATGCAGAAGAGAGTCTTCATCTTGTCCTTCAGCTTCTTGGCCCATGATGGCTCAGAGTAAGAGGTGGTGAACCTGGCAGTACGATCCTCAGCAGCACGGTCCTCAGCACGGTCCTCAGCAGCCTCCCCCTGACCCGCAGCCCTCCTGGCAGAAGATGCCTCAGAACGAGTGGTGATGTTGGCCCAGTTGGGCTTGACGTGGAGGCAGATGGACTCATGGCGGATCCAGTCAGGAGCAAGGAACTCATCACCTGGATACGTCTTCTCCCAAGTGGTAGAGAGCAGCCGAAACAGATATGGTCCATAGATAGGAACCTTGCGAGTGAATACCGCAAACCGAAGCTCACACCACATGACGTGAGAGACATCAAGAGGCTGAGTCTGAGAAGAACGTGCCTCTGCACATAATAGCAACATGTCCACTAGATATGCATGAACCTTGTCCTTGTCGCCAATGCGTGGGAAGAGAGTGTTGCGGAAGATGCGATGCATGATATCCAGAAAAGAATTCAACACCCAAGTAGACTTTCCATTAGGAAGTACCTTCTCAACAAGGAAGGGCTGAAGCAAGTTCTTGTTGGCAGACTCAGAGTTGGCATGGGGGCGGACTCCAACTGGGGTGTGAAGCCCGTCATCAGGAATGTGCAGCAGATCCATGAACTCCTTCCAAGTAGCAGTCAGCTGACGGCCATTGGTCATCCAAGTCATCCTCCGGTCTTCCCCAGGATGAAAGTACACTGAGGCAAAGAACTGACAGATAAGCTCAGGGTCATAGTCAAGGTGAAAGGAGATCACCGGCTCAATAGCAAACTGCTCCACCAAGTCCAGAGCCTCTCCAAAATAGTCACGAAACTTGTCCTTCCGCAGGTGATGCATATCTATCCACTTGACATCCACATAGGTGTTCTGCTTGTTCTTGATCACATCCAAATAGATGAGAACCTGTTGCTTGGTCCAGAACATCTCGGTGCCTCTAAGTGTAGCCCGAGGATTCACATAAGGGTTGACCTTCCGGCGCTCGACATACTCTGTGGTTGAGATCTCATCCATGGCCTTAGCTGGTTCCTTTTGCTTGCTTGCAACAGACTTGACATTGCGCTTGGGGGCATTGGAGCCCTCTGGGGCTTCATCTTGGGGGTTGCGCAGACGCTTGGAGCTAGTGTCACGACTGGGATTGGAACGGCGAGAGCCACCACCTGAGACACAGAACGCAAAAACACCCACAAAAGCCAAGAGAGATTAATGCAAAGATCACAACAAAGTCAAGTGAAACAAGTAGAAAGCACACATGATACATGCCTAGAGAGAGATTTGAACCCTACGGTAGTACACCCTTAGCACCGCGGCCGGAGCGGTAGTACCGTGTCCGCAAAGCGGTAGTACCGCTCGGTGCGGTAGTACCACGCCTGACGGGCGGTAGTACCGCACATCGGGCACGGTAGTACCGCGCCGCATCAGATCCGAACTTGTTCAAATCTGAGAAAGCCCGCGAAACGACGGCGGTACTACGGTTGGTCAAAGTTACCACAAGACAACATATCAAGTATGTATCCTACGCATCACGACTCTCCTACATCCTACTCTTGCAAAGATTTGGCCTAAAATCTCAAGAACAACAAGTTTCTCCCCAAAATCCTAGAAGCAAGAGAACAACCAAGAAAAAGAGGGATTTGGGGAAAAACCTTGGTCCATGGCAAGAGGAAGTGGTGGGGAACGATCCCACCAGTCGGAATCCGAGGAGAGTGGCCGGAGACGGAGATCCGGCGAGGGCCTCCGGCGCCGTTCTTGAGAGGGAGAGACGTGGGGAGAGAGAGAGACAATGAATGGGTATGGGGAGTTGGAACTCCCCTGCCCGAGTCATACCCCCGCGCGCCCTTGACGGCGCGGTAGTACCGTGCCTATACACGGTAGTACCGCAAGGTGCGGTAGTACCGTGCTGGGTGCGGTAGTACCGTGGGCTCAAGAGAATGTATGTTTCAAGCAAGAAAAAGACAGGATCTTTGCACAAACTACTTCGAGCCAACACGACACCACAAGACCACCCAACACACAAAACCAGAAGGGAAAAAGACAAACGAACCAAACACGAGACACCACCTCTCCAAAAGAGAGGGCGGTGGCCGTAGCCACCTATGTTTGAGTCAATTGGTATGGCACTGCGAAGAATTATCCTTGGGTCCATGACCAAAACTCGTCTTTTAAGAACAAGTGCCATCAACAATGGCTAAAGTGAAAGACTTGATCAATTTATGCATAATGGGGGGAGGGAGAGTTCATTGAGAGAACAACACTCCCCCTATGTCCATGCCTACACCTAAACTAGACAACACATTGAGCGTGGTAAGGTGTGCACGGGTTCAAGCAACATTGCTCGAATCAATGATATTTAGCTCATGCCTTAACTCGTGAAATCTTGCTTCATCCAAGGACTTCGTGAAGATATCTGCAAGGTTATCATGAGTGTTGACGTAGTTGAGCTCGATCTCTCCTCGCCTAATGTGATCCCGGATGAAGTGATACCGGATCTCAATATGCTTCGTCTTGAAGTGTTGCACCGGGTTGAGAGAGATCTTGATGGCACTTTCATTGTCACACCAAAGAGGCACTTTGTCACAAGTGAAACCATAATCCTTTAAAGTTTGCCTCATCCATAAGAGTTGTGCACAACAACTACCGGCCGCAACATACTCCGCTTCGGTGGACGAGAGAGACACACAACTTTGCTTTTTGGAAGACCAACTTACCAAGGAGCAACCAAGAAATTGGCACCCTCCGGAAGTGGACTTCCTATCCACTTTGTCTCCCGCCCAATCGGAATCCGAGTACCCTACAAGCTTGAAGTTTGATCCTCTTGGGTACCATAAGCCAAAGTTTGGGGTATGAGCCAAATATCGAAAGATTCGTTTGACCGCCACATAGTGACTTTCCTTAGGTGCGGCTTGAAACCGTGCACAAATTCCCACACTCAACATGATGTCCGGTCTAGATGCACAAAGGTAAAGCAAGGATCCAATCATGGAACGATATACCTTTTGATCCACCACTTTACCATTGGGATCTAAGTCAAGTTGGCACTTGGTGGGCATTGGAGTGGAAACCGGCTTGACGTCACTTAGCTTGAATCTCTTGAGCATGTCTTGAGTGTATTTGGATTGATTGATGAAGGTTCCTTCTCTTCTTTGCTTCACTTCGAACCCGAGAAAGAACTTCAACTCCCCCATGGAAGACATCTCGAACTTTGAGGTCATGAGAGCGGCAAATTCCTCATTGAAAGCTTTGTTAGGAGAACCAAAGATAATATCATCAACATATAATTGGCACACAAACAGCTCCCCTTTGACCTTCTTAGTAAAAAGAGTGGGGTCGATGATCCCAACTTCAAACCCACGGTCTTGCAACAACTCGGTAAGGTGGTCATACCACGCACGTGGGGCTTGTTTAAGGCCATAGAGTGCCTTATCGAGTTGATACACATGATCGGGAAAGTAGGGATCCTCGAACTCGGGGGGTTGCTTGACGTACACCAATTCATTAATGGGACCATTAAGAAAAGCACTCTTCGCATCCATTTGATGTAACTTAAAGTTATGATGAGAAGCATATGCAATCAACATGCGAATGGATTCAAGGCGAGCAACGGGAGCAAAGGTTTCACCGTAGTCGATACCCTCGACTTGGGAGTAGCCTTGTGCTACCAAACGAGCCTTGTTGCGAATGATAATCCCATGGGCATCTTGCTTGTTCTTGAATATCCACTTGGTTCCAATGACATTGTGGTTCCCCGTTGTCCTTGGTACCAATCTCCACACTTTGTTGCGCTCGAAGTTGTTGAGTTCTTCGTGCATGGCATTGAGCCAATCCGGATCTTCTAGCGCCTCATAAACCTTGTGGGGTTCCACACAAGAGACAAACGCGTGATGCTCACAATAATTTGCTAATTGTCTACGAGTGCTTGCCCCCTTTCTTAAGCTTCCAAGCACATTTGTCATGAGATGGTCTTTGGTGGAGAGCTTGGAAGCAACCTTGGCGGCACGACGCTCTAATTCCTCCTCGGTAGTGAGTTGAGGAGCGGTTACTTGATCATCTTGAGCGTCGTCATGAACTTGTTCTTGGTCTTGAACTTGCTCGAGGGTGAGAACTTGACCTTGGGCATCACTTGGTGTGTCAACACCGTCTTGAGTATGATCTTGCCCTTGGTCTTGTTCATGAGGTTGAGGGCCTTCACTTTGTTCTTCGAAAGCGTGTGGGCCTTGTGTCGGCGATGGCTCCACTTGAGTGGAGCATTGTCCTTCTTCTTCGGCCACAAGGGGTTCCTCAATGGGTAGGATGAAACCAACACCCATTCTTCTTATGGCTTGAGGAGGAATTTCATCACCTACATCACAAGTGCCACTTTGCTCCACTTGGGAGCCATTATTCTCATCAAACTCCACGTTACACGTCTCCTCAATAAGTCCCGTGGATTTATTGAGGACACGGTAAGCATGAGAGTTTGTAGCATAACCAACGAATATGCCCTCATAAGCTCTAGCCTCAAATTTAGACAACCGAACACCTTTCTTAAGAATGAAGCACTTACACCCGAATACCCGGAAGTACTTGAGGTTGGGCTTGTTACCGGTGAGTATCTCATATGGAGTCTTGTTCAAGCCCTTGCGGAGGTAGAGCCGATTGGATGCATTACACGCGGTGTTGATGGCTTCGGCCCAAAAGTTGTACGGAGACTTGAACTCTGCCATCATGGTCCTTGCCTCATCCATCAACGTCCGGTTCTTCCTCTCCGCAACACCGTTTTGTTGAGGGGTATATGGTGCGGAATATTGATGCTTGATTCCCTCATCACTAAGAAATTCATCCAAGGTGTAGTTCTTGAACTCGGTGCCGTTGTCACTTCTTATTGTCAAGATCTTTGCATTGTGTTGACGTTGTGCTTCATTTGCAAAGTCAATGACGGTTTGTTGGGTCTCATTCTTCCTCTTGAAGAAATACACCCACGTGTATCTTGAGTAGTCATCCACAATCACCAAGCAATACTTCCTACCTCCAAGACTATCGAAGGATGGAGGCCCAAAGAGATCCATGTGAAGGAGCTCCAAAGGCCTCTTTGAATAAATGATAGTCGTGGGAGGGTGAGCCTTCTCATGTAGCTTTCCTTCGATACAGGCACTGCAAGCACGATCTTTAGCAAAACTAACATTCGTTAGTCCACGGACATGGTCCCCCTTTAGGAGACTTTGCAAAGATCTCATATTGACATGGGCTAAACGGCGATGCCAAAGCCATCCCACATCAACTTTAGCCATTAGGCATGTCGCGGTCTTAGTGGGTCGCTCCGAAAAGTTAATCACATATAGACCGTTCTCGACATGCCCAACAAAGGCTACTTTAAGAGTCTTGCTCCACAAGAGGGCCACGGTATCGATATCAAAGAAAGTGGCAAAGCCCATGATTGCAAGTTGACGAACGGAAAGTAAATTGTATGCAAGGGACTCAACAAGCATGACCTTCTCGATCGTGAGATCATGAGAGATGACAACCTTGCCAAGTCCCAATACCTTAGAAGATGAGGCGTCACCCCACTCGACATTGGTGGGCATAGATGGAACCTTGTGCACGTCCACCACCAAGTCCTTGCTTCCGGTCATATGATTTGTAGCTCCGCTATCGAGCAACCATGATCCACCACCGGAAGCAAACACCTACAAGAGATCAATGCTTGGTTTTAGGTACCCATTTTCTAATGGGTCCTTTGATGTTAGTAACAAGGGTCTTAGGAACCCAAATAGACCATTCAATGTACTCATGAAGAGAACCAACAAATTTGGCATAAACATGCCCATCACTAGCACGGCACAACACATAAGAAGGATTAAAATCGCCGGCTTTGTTGGATGAGGTGACATTGCCCTTCTTGACTTTGTTCTTCTTCTTCTCCTCGGGGACACTCTCTCCCGCCCTCACAAAGGTTTGCATGAGGGGAGGAGGTCGTTTGGTCTTGTCATTCTTCTTCTTGTTCTTGGAGTCGGGGACGTACCCAACCCCTTCCTTCGCCACACCTCCCTTTTGGTTGATCAAGAGATCATTGAGGTTCTTCTTGCCTTGTATGCAAGTCGCAA
>NC_053027.1:61875979-61889564 GCF_003073215.2 Triticum urartu
GCATTCGAGCATTTTCCCCGTTGTCCGTTTTGCATTCCGGCGCTTCGTTCTCCTCCGGTGGTCATTTCTAGCTTTCTTTCGTGTGTGGGGATTAAACATTTCCGGATTGGACCGAGACTTGCCAAGCGGCCTTGGTTTACTACCGGTAGACCGCCTGTCAAGTTTCGTATCATTTGGACTTCGTTTGATACTCCAACGGTTAACCGAGGGACCGAAAAGGCCTTCGTGTGTGTTGCAGCCCAACACCCCTCCAATTTGGCCCAAAACCCACCAAACTCTGCTCCATGTCCTAGAGCATTCGATCACGATCGCGTGGCCGAAAACCGCACCTCATTTGGACTCTCCTAGCTCCCTCTAGCCTATATATAGGCTCCTCCCCAAAAATTCCGGATCAAACCCTAGCCCCTCTCCTCCTCCGACCGCCGGACAAAATCCGGACGGCCGGACGTGTCCGCCCGATCTGCCCGGGCCAATCCCGCAAGGCCACGTGGCGCCCTGCGCCCCACATCGCCGCTCCGCGCCGCCGGCCCGCGGGCTGGCCCGCGGGGCCCTCCCCTCCGCCCGCCGAGGGTCGCCCGCACCCCGCCGCCGTCTCCTTCGCCTCGGGGGCGCCCGCCCCCCTCCGCCGTGGTTCTCTCGCCCGGCCGCGCATCCGTCGCCGGCGGACGCCCGCACCTCGCCGCGCCCTCCTTCCGGCCCCGCGCGCCCGCCCCGGCCGCCGCCACCGCACTCCGGCCCGCCCACCCCCGCCTCCACGCCCCGGCCTCGTCCCCAACTCCGGCCGGCCCAACGCCGGCGTCCTCTCCGGCGACGTCGAACCTCGTTTTGCGTGCGATCCAGATCTGGATCGGGTTGCTACAGTAAACCCTAGTTCGGGGTAGTTTTTTTGCTAAGTCCCAGAATTTTTAGTTCATATGCCCATGTTCGAGGCCCCATAACTTTGCATCCGTAGCTCTGATTCATGCATATAGCATATCAAAATGTTCGTCTCGACGAGTACATCATTTCCTTCCATTGCATCATTTTCATTTGAGCTCATCTTGATGCCCGAAATGCTGTTAGAAGGAGGCTTCGTGAGTTATTTGTCAGATCTGCTAGTTCATCTTAGACTTTTGTCATTTTTGCCATGATTATTATGTGCATGCTATGCCTGTGAGTCCTTCATATGTTTTGTTAAGGATTTTGTCTTCTTTCCAGAGGTGCAACCCATGTATTTTTAGGATGTGTGTGGTGACTTGTGCAAGCTTGCAAAGTGAGGCACCCGGTAAATCTGTTTTCAGGGACAGTAGTTTTCACTAAGTCTGGGATTATTTAGTTCATGATGCCATATGTTCGTGTTGTTTCCTAGTGATCCGTGCCTCTTTTGAGGATGATCAGTAAGGGAGTTTTGTTAACCTTGTAGTGCTCTATCCATCCATGTCTTTGTTTGAAATTATGGAGCACCCTAGCTTGAGTCAATCGAGCCTCTACTTTTTGCTTCGTGGTGAATCTGGGCAGATCGTCCTTTGTCATCGGTATGTTACTTGCCCGAGATTCGATCGTCGGTATCTCAATACCTAGTTTCAATCTCGTTACCGGCAAGTCTCTTTACTCATTTAGTAATACATCATCTTGCAACTAACTCATTAGTTGTAATGCTTGCAAGGCTTATGTGATGTGCATTACCGAGAGGGCCCAGAGATACCTCTCCGACAATCTGAGTGACAAATCCTAATCTCGAAATACGCCACCCAACATGTACCTTTGAGACACCTGTAGAGCCCTTTATAATCACCCAGTTACGTTGTGACGTTTGGTAGCACACAAAGTGTTCCTCCGGTAAACGGGAGTTGCATAATCTCATAGTCATAGGAACATGTATAAGTCATGAAGAAAGCAATATCAACATACTAAACGATCGAGTGCTAAGCTAACGGATTGGGTCAAGTCAATCACATCATTCTTCTAATGATGTGATCCTGTTAATCAAATAACAACTCTTTGTCTATGGTAGGAAACATAACCATCTTTGATTAACGAGCTAGTCAAGTTAGAGCATACTAGTGACACTCTGTTTGTCTATGTATCACGACATGTATTAATGTTCCGGTTAATACAATTCTAGCATGAATAAAAAACATTTATCATGAAATAAGGAAATAAATAATAACTTTATTATTGCCTCTAGGGCATATTTCCTTCAGTCTCCCACTTGCACTAGAGTCAATAATCTAGTTCACATCGCCATGTGATCTAACATCAATAGTTCACATCTTTATGTGGTTAACACCCATAGTTCACATCGATATGTGACCAACACCCAAAGGGTTTACTAGAGTCAGTAATCTAGTTCACGTTGCTATGTGATGAACACCCAAAGAGTACTTAGGTGTGATCATGTTTGGCTGTGAGAGAAGTTTAGTCAATGGGTCTGCCATATTCAGATCCGTAAGTATTTTGCAATTTTCTATGTCTACAATGCTCCGCACGGAGCTACTTTAGCTAATTGCTCCCACTTTCAATATGTATCCATATGAAGACTAAGAGTCATCCGGATCAGTGCCAAAACTTGTATCGACGTAACCCTTTTACGACGAACCTTTTGTCACCTCCATAATCGAGAAACATATCCTTATTCCACCAAGGATAATTTTGACCGCTGTCCAATGATCTACTCCTAGATCACTATTGTACTCCCTTGCCAAAATTAGTGTAGGGTATACAATAGGTCTGGTACACAGCATGGCATACTTTATAGAACCTATGGCCAAGGCATAGGGAATGATTTTCATTCTCATTCTATTTTCTGCCGTGGTCGGGCTTTGAGTCATACTCAACTTCACACGTTGTAACACAGGCAAGAATTCTTTCTTTGACTGTTCCATTTTGAACTACTTCAAAATCTTGCCAAGGTATGTACTCATTGAAAAAACTTATCAAGCGTCTTGATCTATCTCTATAGATCTTGATGCTCAATTTGGAAAGAGCTTCACCGAGGTTTTTCTTTGAAAAACTTCTTTCAAAACACTCCTTTATGCTTTGCAGAATAATTCTACATTATTTCTGATCAACAATATGTCATTCACATATACTTATCAGAAATGTTGTAGTGCTCCCACTCACTTTCTTGTAAATACAGGCTTCACCGCAAGTCTATATAAAACTATATGCTTTGATCAACTTATCAAAACGTATATTCCAACTTCGAGATGCTTGCACCAGTCCATAGATGGATCGCTGGAGCTTGCATATTTTGTTAGCACCTTTAGGATTGACAAAACCTTCTGATTGCATCATATACAACTCTTCTTTAAATCCATCAAGGAATGTAGTTTTGTTTATCCATTTGCCAGATTTCATAAAAATGCGGCAATTGCTAACATGATTTGGACAGACTTAAGCATCGCTACGAGTGAGAAAATTTCATCGTAGTCAACACCTTGAACTTTGTCAAAAACCTTTTTCGACAAGTCTAGGTTTGTAGATAGTAATACTACTATCAGCGTCCGTCTTCCTCTTGAAGATCCATTTAATCTCAATGGCTCGCCGATCATTGGGCAAGTCAATTAAAGTCCATACTTTGTTCTCATACATGGATCTCATCTCAGATTTCATGGCCTCAAGCCATTTCGCGGAATCTAGGCTCATCATCGCTTCTTCATAGTTCGCAAGTTCGTCATGGTCTAGTAACATGACTTCCAGAATAGGATTACCGTACCATTTTGGTGCGGATCTCACTCTGGTTTACCTACGAGATTCGGTATTAACTTGATCTGAAGTTACATGATCATCATCATTAGTCTTCCTCACTAATTGGTGTAGTAGTCACAGGAACAGATTTCTTGTGATGAACTACTTTTCAATAAGGGAGAAGGTACAATTACCTTATCAAGTTCTACTTTCCTCCCACTCACTTCTTTCAAGAGAAACTCCTTCTCTAGAAAGGATCCATTCTTAGCAACGAATGTCTTGCCTTCGGATCTGTGATAGAAGGTGTACCCAATAGTCTCCTTTGGGTATCCTATGAAGACATATTTCTCCGATTTGGATTTGAGATTATCAGGATGAAACTTTTTCATATAAGCATCACAATCCCAAACTTTAAGAAACGACAACTTTGGTTTCTTGCCAAACCATAGTTCAGATTGTGTCGTCTCAACGGACTTAGATGGTGCCCTTTTAAACGTGAATGCAGCTGTCTTTAATGCATAACCCCAAAACGATAGTGGTAGATCGGTAAGAGACATCATAGATCGCACCATATCTAACAAAGTACGGTTATGATGTTCGGACACACCATTATGATGTGGTGTTCCAGGTGGCGTGAGTAGTGAAACTATTTCACATTGTTTTAACTAAAGGCCAGACTCGTAACTCAAATATTTTACCTCTGCGATCATATCGTAGAAACTTTTATTTTCTTGTTACGATGATTCTCCACTTCACTCTGAAATTCTTTGAACTTTTCAAATATTTCAGACTTGTGTTTCATTAAGTAGATATACCCGTATCTGCTCAAATCATCTATGAAGGTCAGAAAATAATGATACCCGCCACGAGCCTTAACACTCATCGATCTCATACATCAGTATGTATTATTTCCAATAGTCAAGTTGCTCGCTCCATAGTTCCGGAGAACGACGTTTAGTTCATCTTGCCCATTGAGGCATGGTTCGCAAGCATCAACGGATTCATAATCAAGTGATTTCCAAAACCCATTAGCTATGGAGTTTCTTCATGCGCCTTTACACAATATGACCTAAACGTCAGTGCACAAAATAAGTTGCACTATCATTATTAACTTTGCATATTTTGGTTTCAATATTATGATTATGTGTATCAACTACGATCGAGATCCCAACGAACTATTTCCATTGGGTGTGGTAACCATAATATAGTTTTATTCCATGTAAACAGAACAACAATTTATTCTCTACTTAAATGAATAACCGTATTACAATAACATGATCAAATCATATTCATGCTCACGGCAAACACCAAATAACACTATTCAGGTTCAACACTAATCCCGAAAGTAATAGGGAGTGTGCGATGATGATCATATCAATCTTGGAACCACTTCCAACACACATCGTTCAACTTCACCTTTAACTAGTCTCTGTTTACATTCTGCAACTCCCGTTTCGAGTTTACTAATCTTAGCAACTGACTAGTATCAAATACTGAGGTTGCTATAAACACTAGTAAAGTACACATCAATAACATGTATATCAAATATACTTATGTTCACTTGCATCCTCTTATCTGCCAATCACTTGGGGTAGTTCCGCTTCCAGTGACCAGTCCCTTTGCAGTAGAAACACTTAGTCTCAGGGCTTAGGACCAGACTTGGGCTTCTTCACTGAGCAGAACACTTGCTTGCTGTTCTCTGAAGTCCCTTCTTTCCTCTGCCCTTTCTTGAAACTAGTGGTTTGACTAACCATCAACACTTGATGTTTTTCTCGATTTCTACTTCGTCAATTTCCGCATTACGAAGAGCTCGGGAATCGTTCCGGTATCCCTGCATATCATAGTTCACACTGAAGTTCTACTAACTTGGTGATGGTGACTAGAGAATTCTGTCAATCACTATCTTATCTGGAAGATTAACTCACTTGATTCAAGCGATTGTAGTACCCCCAGACAACTTGAAGCACATGCTTCACAAGTTGAGCGATTCTCCTCCATCTTTTGGCTATAGAACTTGTTGGAGACTCATATCTCTCACTCGGGTATTTGGCTTTAAATATTAACTTCAACTCCTGGAACATCTCATATGTCCATGACATTCCAAAATGTCTTTGAAGTCCCGATTCTAAGCCGTAAGCATGGTGCACTAAACTAATTAAAGTTAGTCATTATATTGAGTCTAGCAAACGTTCATAACGTCTGCATCTGCTCCTGCAATAGTCTGTCACCTAGCGTGCATCAAGGACATAATCTTCTGTGCAGCAATGAGATAACCCTCAGATCACGGATCCCAATCCGGCATCATTGCTACTAACATCTTTCAACACAATTTTCTCTAGGAACATATCAAAAAACACAGGAAGCAACAATGCGAGCTAATTGATCTACAACATGATTTTGCAAAATACTACCAGGACTAAGTTCATGATAAATTAAGTTCAGTTAATCATATTACTAAGAACTCCCACTTAGATAGACATCCCTCTTAATCCTCTAAGTGATCCAAATCAACTAAACCATGTCGATCATCACGTGAGATGGAAGTAGTTTCATTGGTGAACATCACTATGTTGATCATATCTACTATATGATTCACGCTCGACCTTCGGTCTCCGTGTTCCGAGGCCATATCTGTATATGCTTGGCTCGTCAAGTATAACCTTGAGTATTCCGCGTGTGCAACTGTTTTGCACCCGTGTATTGAAACGTAGAGCCTATCACACCCGATCATCAACGTGGTGTCTCAGCACGAAGAACTTTGCAACGTGCATACTCAGGGAGAACACTTCTTGGATAATTAGTGAGAGATCATCTTATAATGCTACGTCAATCAAAGCAAAGATAAGATGCATAAAAGATAAACATCATATGCAATCAATATAAGTGATATGATATGGCCATCATCATCTTGTGCTTGTGATCTCCATCTCGAAGCATCGTCATGAATCACCATCGTCACCGACGCGACACCTTGATCTCCAATCGTAGCACTCGTTGTCTGTCTCGCCAATCTTATGCTTCCACGACTATCGCTCCAAGCTTAGTGATAAAGTAGGCATTACAGCACGATATTGCAATACAATAAAGCGACAACCTAATATGGCTTCCTTGCCAGTTGCCGATAGCTCGGTTAAAAAACATGATCATTCAACATACAACTTAATTCATCATGTCTGACCATTATCACATCACACAATGCCTGCAAAAACAAGTTAGACGTCCTCTACTTTGTTGTTGCAAGTTTTACGTGGCTGCTACGGGCTTAAGCAAGAACCAATCTTACTACGCAATCAAAACCAAACGATAGTTTGTCAAGTTGGTGCTATTAAACCTTCGCAAGGACTGGCGTAGCCACACTTCGGTTCAACTAAAGTTGGAGAAACTGTCACCCGCTAGCCACCTTTGTGCAAAGCACGTCGGGAGAACCGGTCTCGCGTAAGCGTACGCGTAATGTCGCCCGGGCTGCTTCGTCCAACAATAACCCGCGAACCAAAAGTATGACATTGCTGGTAAGCAGTATGACTTATATCGCCCACAACTCACTTGTGTTCTACTCGTGCATATAACATCACACATAAACCTAGGCTCGATGCCATTGTTTGGGGAACGTAAGTAATTCAAAAAAAATTCCTATGCACAGCACAAATCATGGGTGATGCATAGCAACGAGAAGGGGAGAGTGTGATCTACGTACCCTTGTAAGACGACACGGAAGCGTTAGCACCGCGGTTGATGTAGTCGTACGTCTTCACGGCCCGACCGATCAAGCCACCGAAACTACGCACCTTCCGAGTTCTAGCACACGTTCAGCTCGATGACGATCCCCGGACTCCTGATCTAGCAAAAGTCGGGAAGAGTTTCATTAGCACGACGGCGTGGTGACGATCTTTGAATGTACTACCGTCGCAGGGCTTCGCCTAAGCACCGCTACAATATATCGAAGGATTATGGTGGAAGGGGGCACCGCACACGGCTAAGAATATGATCACGTGGAATCAACTGTGTTGTCTAGGGGTGCCCCCTGCCCGTATATAAAGGATCAAGGGGGGGGGTGCCGGCCCGGCCAAGGAGGAGGGCGCGCCAAGAGGAGTCCTACTCCCACCGGGAGTAGGATTCCCCCTTTCCTAGTTGGAATAGGATTCGGGAGGGGGAAAGAGGAGAAGAGAGAAGGAAGGGGGGCGCCACCCCTCTCCTTTGTCCTATTCGGACTAAGGGGGAGGGGCGCGCGGCCCAGCCCTGGCCACCTCTCCTCTCTTCCACTAAAGCCCACTAAGGCCATATACCTCCCGGGGGGTTCCGGTAACCTCCCGGTACTCCGGTAAAATCCCGATTTCACTCCAAACACTTCTGATATCCAAACTATAGGCTTCCAATAAATCAAATCTTTATGTCTCGACCATTTCGAGACTCTCGTCATGTCCGTGATCACATCGGGACTCCAAACAAACCTTCGTACATCAAAATGAATAAACTCATAATATAACTCTTCATCAATAACCTTAAGCGTGCGGACCCTACGGGTTCGAGAAGATGTAGACATGACCGAGACATCGTCTCCATCAATAACCAATAGCGGAACCTGGATGCTCATATTGCTCCCACATATTCTACGAAGATCTTATCGGTCAGACCGCATAACAACATACGTTGTTCCCTTTGTCATCGGTAATGGTTACTTGCCCGAGATTCGATCGTCGGTATCTCAAATACTAGTTCATCTCGTTATCCGCAAGTCTCTTTACTCGTTTCGTAATACATCATCTTGCAACTAACTCAGTAGTTGTAATGCCTTACAGGCTTATGTGATGTGCATTACCGAGAGGGCCCAGAGATACCTCTCCGACAATCGGAGTGACAAATCCTAATCTCGAAATACGCCAACCCAACATGTACCTTTGGAGACACCTTTAGAGCTCCTTTATAATCACCTAGTTACGTTGTGACGTTTGGTAGCACACAAAGTGGTTCCTCGGTAAACGGGAGTTGCATAATCTCATAGTCAATAGGAACATGTATAAAGTCATGAAGAAAGCAATAACATACTAAACGATCGAGTGCTAAAGCTAACGGAATGGGTCAAGTCAATCACATCATTCTCAATGTGATCCGTTTAATCAAATAACAACTCTTTGTCTATGGTTAGAATAAACCATCTTGATTAACGAGCTAGTCAAGTAGAGCCATACTAAGTGAACACTCTGTTTGTCTATGTATTCACACATGTATTATGTTTTCCGGGTTAATACAATTCTAGCATGAATAATACATTTATCATGAATATAAGGAAATAAATAATAACTTTATTATTGCCTCTAGGGAATATTTCCTTCAGTCTCCCACTTGCACTAGAGTCAATAATCTAGTTCACATCGCCATGTGATTTAACAGCAATAGTTCACATCACCATGTGATTAACACCCATAGTTCACATCGATATGTGATCAACACCCAAAGGGTTTACTAGAGTCAATAATCTAGTTCACATCGCTATGTGATTAACACCCAAAGAGTACTAAGGTGTGATCATGTTTTTCTTGTGAGATAATTTTAGTCAACGGGTCTGTCACATTCAGATCCGTAAGTATTTTGCGAATTTCTATGTCAACAATGCTCTGCACGGAGCTACTCTAGCTTATTGCTCCCACTTTCAATATGTATCTAGATCGAGACTTAGAGTCATCCAGATCCCAGATCTGTGTCAAAACTTGCATCGACGTAACTTTTTATGACGAACCTTTTTGTCACCTCCATAATTGAGAAATATTTCCTTATTCCACTAAGGATAATTTTGACCGCTGTCCAGTGATCTACTCTTAGATCACTATTGTACTCCCTTGCTTAACACAGTGTAGAGTATACAATAGATCTGGTACACAGCATGGCATACTTTATAGAACCTATGGCTGAGGCATAGGAAATGACTTTCATTCTATTTCTATCTTCTGCCGTGGTCGGGTTTTGAGTCTTACTCAATTTCACACCTTGCAACACAGGCAAGAACTCTTTCTTTGACTGTTCCATTTTGAACTACTTCAAAATCTTGTCAAGGTATGTACTCATTGAAAAAACTTATCAAGCGTCTTGATCTATCTCTATAGATCTTGATGCTCAATATGTAAGCAGCTTTACCGAGGTCTTTCTTTGAAAAACTCCTTTCAAATATTCCTTTATGGTTTCCAGAAAATTATATATTATTTCCGATCAACAATATGTTGTTCACATATACTTATCAGAAATGTTGTAGTGCTCCCACTCACTTTCTTGTAAATACAGGCTTCACCGTAAGTATGTATAAAACTATATGCTTTGATCAACTTATCAAAGCGTATATTCCAACTCCGAGATGCTTGCACCAGTCCATAGATAGATCGTCGGAGCTTGCATATTTTGTTAACACCTTTAGGATTGACAAAACCTTCTGGTTGCATCATATACAACTCTTCTTTATGAAATCCATTAAGGAATGCAGTTTTGTTTATCCATTTGCCAGATTTCATAAAATGCGGCAATTGCTAACATGATTCGGACAGACTTAAGCATATATACGAGTGAGAAAATCTAATCATAGTCAACACCTTGAACTTGTCGAAAACCTTTTGCGACAATTCTTGCTTTGTAGATAGTAACACTACTATCAGCGTCCGTCTTCCTCTTGAAGATCCATTTATTTTCTATGGCTTGCCGATCATCGGGAAAATCCATCAAAGTCCATACTTTGTTCTCATACATGGATCATATCTCAGATTTTATGGCCTCAAACCATTTCGCGGAATCTGGGCTCATCATCGCTTCCTCATAGTTCGCAAGTTCGTCATGGTCTAGTAACATGACTTCCAGAACAGGATTACCGTACCACTCTGGTGCGGATCTCACTCTGGTTTACCTACGAGATTTGGTAGTAACTTGATCTGAAGTTACATGATCATCATCATTAGCTTCCTCACTAATTGGTGTAGTAGTCATAGGAACAGATTTCTGTGATGAACTACTTTCCAATAAGGGAGCAGGTACAGTTACCTCATCAAGTTCTACTTTCCTCCCACTCACTTCTTTCGAGAGAAACTCCTTCTCTAGAAAAACTCCGAATTTAGCAACAAAAGTCTTACCTTCGGATTTGTGATAGAAGGTGTACCCAATAGTCTCCTTTGGGTATCCTATGAAGACATATTTCTTCGATTTGGGTTTGAGCTTATCAGGATGAAACTTTTTCATATAAGCATCACAATCCCAAACTTTAAGAAACGACAACTTTGGTTTCTTGCCAAACCATAGTTCAGATTGTGTCGTCTCAACGGACTTAGATGGTGCCCTTTTAAACGTGAATGCAGCTGTCTTTAATGCATAACCCCAAAACGATAGTGGTAGATCGGTAAGAGACATCATAGATCGCACCATATCTAATAAAGTACGGTTATGATGTTCGGACACACCATTATATGTGGTGTTCCAGGTGGCGTGAGTAGTGAAACTATTTCACATTGTTTTAACTGAAGGCCAGACTCGTAACTCAAATATTTTACCTCTGCGATCATATCGTAGAAACTTTTATTTCTTGTTACGATGATTCTCCACTTCACTCTGAAATTCTTTGAACTTTTCAAATATTTCAGACTTTGTGTTTCATTAATAGATATACCCATATCTGCTCAAATCATCTGTGAAGGTCAGAAAATAATGATACCCGCCACGAGCCTTAACACTCATGCGATCTCATACAATCAGTATGTATTATTCCAATAAGTCAGTTGCTCGCTCCATAGTTCCGGAGAACGGCGTTTTAGTCATCTTGCCATGAGGCAGGGTTCGCAAGCATCAACTGATTCATAATCAAGTTGATTCCAAAAACCCATTAGCATGGAGTTTCTTCATGCGCTTTACACCAATATGACCTAAACGGCAGTGCCACAAATAAGTTGCACTATCATTATTAACTTTGCATCTTTTGGTTTCAATATTATGATATGTGTATCACTACGATCGAGATCCAATAACGAATATTTTCATTGGGTGTGTAACCATATAAGGTTTTATTCATGTAAACAGAACAACAATTTATTCTCTTACTTAAATGAATAACCGTATACAATAAATATGATCAAATCATATTCATGCTCAACGCAAACACCAAATAACACTTATTTAGGTTCAACACTAATCCCGAAATTATAGGGAGTGTGCGATGATGATCATATCAATCTTGGAACCACTTCCAACACACATCGTCACTTCACCCTTAACTAGTCTCTGTTTATTCTGCAACTCCCGTTTCGAGTTACTAATCTTAGCAACTGAACTAGTATCAAATACTGAGGGGTTGCTATAAACACTAGTAAAGTACACATCAATAACATGTATATCAAATATACTTATGTTCACTTTGCCATCGTTCTTATTCGCCAAATACTTGGGGCAGTTCCACTTTCAGTGATCAGTCCCTTTGTAGTAGAAGCACTTAGTCTCAGGCTTAGGACCAGACATGGGCTTCTTCACTTGAGCAGCAACTTGCTTGCTGTTTTTCTTGAAGTTCCCCTTTCCCCTTTGCCCTTTTCTTGAAACTAGTGATCTTGTCAACCATCAACACTTGATGCTATTTCTTGATTTCTACCTTCATCGATTTCATCATCATGAAAAGCTCGGGATTCGTTTTCGTCATCCCTTGCATACTATAGTTCAACACGAAGTTCTACTAACTTGGTGATGGTGACTAGAGAATTCTGTCAATCACTATCTTATCTGGAAGATTAACTCCCACTTGATTCAAGCGATTGTAGTACCCAGACAATCTGAGCACATGCTCACTAGTTGAGCGATTCTCCTCCATCTTTTAGCTATAGAACTTGTTGGAGACTTCATGTCTCTCAACTCGGGTATTTGCTTGAAATATTAACTTCAACTCCTGGAACATCTCATATGGTCCATGACGTTCAAAACGTCTTTGAAGTCCCGATTCTAAGCCGTTAAGCATGGTGCACTAAACTATCAAGTAGTCATCATATTTAGTTAGCCAAACGTTCATAACGTCTGCATCTGCTCCTGCAATAGGTTTGTCACCTAGCGGTGCATCAAGGACATAATTCTTCTGTGCAGCAATGAGGATAAACCTTAGATCACGGATCCAATCCGCATCATTGCTACTAACATCTTTCAACACAATTTTCTCTAGGAACATATCAAAATAAACACAGGGAAGCAACAACGCGAGCTATTGATCTACAACATGATTTGCAAAATACTACCAGGACTAAGTTCATGATAAATTTAAGTTCAATTTAATCATATTACTTAAGAACTCCCACTTAGATAGACATCCCTCTAATCCTCTAAGTGATCACGTGATCCAAATCAACTAAACCATGTCCGATCATCACGTGAGATGGAGTAGTTTCATTGGTGAACATCACTATGTTGATCATATCTACTATATGATTCACGCTCGACCTTTCGGTCTCCGTGTTCCGAGGCCATATCTGTATATGCTTGGCTCGTCAAGTATAACCTGAGTATTCCGCGTGTGCAACTGTTTTGCACCCGTTGTATTTGAACGTAGAGCCTATCACACCCGATCATCACGTGGTGTCTCAGCACGAAGAACTTTCGCAACGGTGCATACTCAGGGAGAACACTTCTTGATAATAGTGAGAGATCATCTTATAATGCTACCATCAATCAAAGCAAGATAAGATGCATAAAAGATAAACATCACATGCAATCAATATAAGTGATATGATATGGCCATCATCATCTTGTGCCTGTGATCTCCATCTCCGAAGCACCGTCATGATCACCATCATCACCGGCGCGACACTTGATCTCCATCGTAGCATCGTTGTCGTCTCGCCAATCTTATGCTTCCACGACTATCACTACCATTTAGTAATAAAGTAAAGCATTACATCGCGATTGCATTGCATACATA
>NC_053027.1:61890564-61906548 GCF_003073215.2 Triticum urartu
GAGATGTATAAGCAACAACTTTCTTCTCTTGCATCAAAACTGCGCAAGACCTTGGAGAGAGGCATCACAAAAGACCTCGTACGGCTTGGATTCATCAGGCGGAGTCAGAACTGGAGCAGTGATCAATTTCTCTTTCCAAAGTGTTGAAAGCAATATCACACTCCGGAGACCAAACGTACTTGACGTGCTTAAGAAGATTTGAGAGAGGCTTCGCGATCTTAGAAAAGTTTTCAACGAATCTTCGGCAATAGCTTGCGAGACCGAGAAAACTGCGGAGTTGCTTCACATTCTGAGGAGGTTCCCAATTCACAATTGCAGACACCTTCTCAGGATTCACGGCAATGCCCTTGGCAGAGATGATATGACCAAGATAAAGAACCTCATCGAGCCAAAATTCACACTTGGAGAACTTGGGTTAGAACTGATGTTCTCTGAGCTTATCAAGAACAAACGCAAGTGCTTGGCATGATCTTCCTTGTTCTTGAGAAAACCAGAATCCGAGATAGACCAAAACGAAGTCATTGGTGTAGGCGTTGAAGATGAAGTTCATCATGCGAGAGAACGTCGGAGGAGCGTTGGCAGAGGCCAAAAGACATGACAGTGTATTCATATGAACCAAAGCTTGTTTGAATGCTGTCTTGGGAATATCTTGCTTCACGAATTGCGAATCTGGTGATAACCCATACGGAGATCAAGCTTGGAGAATACTTGAGCACCTTTGAGTTGTTCGAAACAGCTCATTGATGTTGGGAAGTGGGTATTTGTTCTTGATGGTCTTCTTGTTTACCGGACGGTAATCAACACAAAGTCAGTTCGTTCCATCTTCTTCTTCAAAAAGAACCCACAACCCCACGGAGAAGAACTTAGGCCGGATGAGACCCGTTCTTTCTTGCTCATCGAAGTTGCTTCTTCAGCTCCTTCAACTCTTCAGGTCCGAGCTTGTAAGGACGTTTGCACACAGGTTCCGTGCCAGGCTCAAGTTCAATAACGAATTCAACTGGCCGGTGCGAGGCATTCCTGAGAGCTCTTCTGGAAAGAACGTCTTGATATTCGCAACGAACTGGAATTTGAGAGAATAGCATCCAATCACCTTCTCATTGAGAGAAACAGACGGATGGAATTATCCCGAGCGGCAAAGACATTACAATCCTCAGACGAATGAGTCAATTGAATCTGTCTGGCTGCACAATCAAGCTGAGCCTTGTGCTTAGAAATCCAATCATCCCGAGAATAAGATCAATATCCGAGTTACCAAGAACATTGGAGAAGCCAGAAACTTGAATCACCCATCAAGATAGAAATATCCGGAACCATCAAACTAGAACTCAGACGCTTAGCCGGAGAGACGACTTGCATAGCTCTAGGTAAAGCCTTAGTACTAAAATTGTTCTCCGATGCAAATGGGAATGACATGAAGGAATGCGATGCACCAGAGTCAAGTACTTTTGCGGGAATATCATTAACAGGAAGGTTACCCATGATGACATCTGAAGAATCCTCTGCCTGAGCTGCATTCATCAAATTGACCTTGGCATGCTTGGGGTTATGCTTGACCACAGCTGTACTTGCCGATCTCACAGGAGGAGGAGGAGGAAGACGCCTCTGGTTGAAACACTTGTTGGCATAGTGACCCTTTTCTTGGCACTTGTTGCACGTGACCTCTGAAAGCGGACGGTGGTACGGAGCACTCGATCTTGGAGCTTGAGACGAAGTCTTGTTCTGAAAGCCAGGGTTGGGTGGGTGGGAAGAACCACTGCCACCTTTGCTCTTCTGCTGATACGGCTGACGGAACGGAGGAGGAGGAAGCCAAAACTTCTGCTGCTTGGCCACTTGAGTAGAGGAAGAAGGAGTAACATCTCTGACTCGCTTCCTGGAAGCATCACACCTCAACTGAGCAGCCTCTTGCTTCAGTGCCATGTTGTAGAACTCATCGTATCTCAAGGGCTCAAAGAGAACAAGAGAGCTGAATATCTTCTCTGAGACCACCCCTGAACTGATATATCATGCTCTTCTCATCAGGCACGTCCTGCTTGGCAAAGCGGGCAAGCTTCTGGAACAACTTGTTGTAGTCATAGACAGACAAAGAGCCTTGCTTCAGATTGCGGAATTCCTCACGCTTGCTTTCAACCACGCTCTGCGGAATATGATGAGCTCGGAAATCTCGACGGAAATCATCCCAAGTGATAACACGTCCACCTCTGGAATCCTTGTACTGCTGGAACCATTCTGCAGCTTGATCTTTGAGTTGGAAGGAAGCGAACTTGACAAAGTCCTCAGGCCTGACGTTACTGCACTCGAAATGCTTACACAGATCCACAAGCCAATCGTCAGCATCGGTTGCCTCAACACAATTGCTGAAAAGTCTTTGGCCCGTTAGCAAGGAACTGGTTGAGTGTAGCAAAGTGACTCTTGCTGCTTTGATTCCCTTGACTGCCTTGATTGCGCTCTTGAAGAAATTTGCATGATCAAGCTGTGTTTGCATTGGTTGCGGCCATCACAGCTTGCCATGCTCTGGAGGAGGTGGAGGTGGTGGCGGATTAGGATTCGGAGTCGTGCGCGTTGGAGGAGCCATCCTGAAGAGGTTGACCACCATTAGCACATTAGACAAATATTGAAGCTGAATCCAACGGAATGAAAATTGCAACATATAGTCTTCACATCCGAACAAAATGAACGAATGCATTCCTCTTGAAATGGTCACATATCCATAAATTGAGAAGCCACGTAGAATTAAGGTAGAGAAATAAATCAACAAGGTACGGATCAAGAACGAATAATCGGTAAGAAATCCCAATCTCAAACCAATATCCGTGGAAGAAAAACTAGAGCTACTAGAATTCCCACCTATGAAACTCCCGAACCTTTCCGGTTATGCAATCAGGTGTTGGGGATACAGGGGAAGCATAATATCTCACCCAAACTAGCAAATCCTACATCCAGCTGTATCCATCCTTCAACACATAACCAAGAAACCTTCGGAAACCATCTACCTCAACCTTCGAAAAGCATCCGTTATACAAGTTATGGCGATACTCCCGAACTCCCGCCCCAGTACTGGGTGGCGTCGAGGTTATCTCACCAACGAACTGCATAAAGAGATTTTCGATGTCGGCGAAACATATCTCAAGTATTCCAGAATTGCAACGATAAAATTATGATGACAACACCTCAGAGCTCAACTCCCCGGGACACTTCCACTAAACCCCTGACAGGAGGCACCAAGACAATGTTCTCATCATAACATCGGAACGATTCCAAGATACTCGCGTGATCCTAATTTTTTTTTGTGAAATTTGAGAAGAGAAGAGTCAAAACTCTACGTCAGCATGCCTTACCCGAGCGATGAGGAGACTGGGAAGTAAAAAGAATTCCTAATCTCTCCGCTATATAGTTCCTAAATGACTCAAAACATTTTTCCAGACACAACTCGGCCGCTAAAAACGATCAAGCAATGGGGCTCCTAAGGTCGGGAAAGGCTCTGATACCAACTTGTAACACCCTCGATGCGGCTATAGCTCCCACGTGTCCGAGGCATCACTAGAGACATAACCAATTGAAAGCAATGTCGCAAGTTAGCAATCATCCAGCATCCATGTAATGTATAATAAAAGGGGGAGATACATAGTTGTCTTAACACTCGCCACGTCACATCAAAGTACATAAAAACATCCATCATACAAACACTCATGGCCCGACTACGGCGCCAAAATAAAAGAACCAACATGCGACAAGGCCCCGAATCAAACCCCAACTAGGCACCACTACAGATCAGCAGGAAAAGACACGTAGTAACGCTGAGAGTCTTCGTCGAACTCCCACTTGAGCTCGTACTCGTCACCTGGAGCGGAATCACCTGGACCTGCATCTGGAGTTATAGTATCTGTGAGCCACAAGGACTCAGCAATCTGTCACCCTCGCGATCAAGACTATTTAAGCTTATAGTAAGGGTAAGGAAAATATATGTGGAGCTGCATCAAGCAACTAGCATATATGGTGGCTATCTTATTCGCAAAAGAGAGCGAGAAGAGGAGGAAAAGTGCGAGCGTGAAAAACTAGTGGAACAACCTGCGCAAGCATTACTCCAACACCGTGTCCACTTCCTGGACTCCGCCGAGAAGAGGCCATCACGGTAACACACTCAGTTGATTCATTTTAATTAAGTTTAGTTCAAGTTATCTACAACCGGACATTAACAAATTCCCATCTGCCCATAACCGTGGGCACGGCTTTCGAAAGTTCAATCCCTGCAGGGGAGTCCCAACTTAGCCCATGACAAGCTCTCACGGTCAACGAAGGAATAGACCTCCTCCCAAGACGTTCCGATCAGACTCGGTATCTCGGTAACTCAAGACACTTCAACAGGTTAAAACAAGACCAGCAACACCGCCCGAATGTGCCGACAAATCCCAATAGGAGCTGCACATATCTCGTTCTCAGGGCACACTCAGATGAGACTAGCTACGAGTAAAACCAACCCTCAAGTTTCCCCGAGGTGGCCCCACAGGCAGCTCAGTTCGGACCAACACTCAGAGGGAGCACTGGCCCGGGGGGGGGGGTATAAGATGACCCTTGAGTCTGCAGAACCCAAGGGAAAAAAGGCTAGGTGGCAAATGGTAAAACCAAGGTTGGGCATTACTGGAAAAGCTTTAATCAAGGCGAACTATCAAGGGGTTCCCATTATAACCCAACCGCGTAAGGAACGCAAAAATCCGGGAACATAACACCGATATGACGGAAACTAGGGCGGCAAGAGTGGAACAAAACACTAGGCGAGAGGCCGAGCCTTCCACCCTTTACCAAGTATATAGATGCATTAAGATAACATAGCAATGTAATAATATCCCAACAAGTAAGTAAATGTTCCAACAAGGAACGGCTCCGATCTTCACCTGCAACTAGCAACGCTATAAGAGGGGCTGAGCAATGCGGTAACATAGCCAATCAACGGTTTGCTAGGACAATGGTGGGTTAGGGGTGTGACATGGCAATTTGGGAGGCTGACAAGCAAAAGGTAGGCATCGTAGCATTGGCATAGCAAAAGAGCGAGCAAACTAGCATAGCAAAGATAGTAGTGATTTCGAAGGTATGATCATCTTGCCTGCACAGTTGTCAGAGGTGACTGGATCCTCAAGAGCAAACTCAACGGGCTCCTCGTTAGCGAACTCGTCTCCCGACTCTACCCAAACAAGATAAACAAGCAACAAGGATACAATCAACCACGTGCAAGGATCAAGCGATACGATGCAATGATGATATGCTATGGCGGGATGCGATGCGGGATGACAAAATGCAAGATATGACAGAAAATGCATGAAACCTGGCCTCAACTTGGAATTCCATGTGTGCATTGGAAAGATGAGATGAAATCGCTTGAAAACGATATAAAGTTCGCATCGGAATCGGAGTTACGGTTGGAAATGGCAAGCGTTTTAAGATGACACCGGTCCTGCGATTTACAGCAAGTAGGCATCTAAACGCAAGGAAATGAAACATGCTACAGCCCAAACATGACAAAAAAACACATGGCAGGGATGTACACAAGATTCTTAACAAAAGTCTAGCACCTGAGCTACGGCCAATCCATCCATTATGAAGGTTTTCAAACAAGCATGGTCAAAACGCAAATGCCAAACCAGATTTCAGACTTAGTGAAATAACAACTGTCTGAAATTTCAGATCATAGCCCTCTTCGGAGCAACAAAACAACATGATACATGACCTGATTATGATAAATAAGAACATGGCATGGAGCTACTCAACAAGCTTAACAAAAGACCCAAAGTGACCTGGGGCCAAAAGGGGTCACAAAATATACTAACAAGCACACGAACATAGCTCAAACACAATCAGTTTTCAGACAGTGAAAACTGAGACATGCTGAAATCTAACTCACGAAGGCATGTAAATGAGCTCGATGCACTCATGACGGTGCCAGTCATGGCAAGCCAAGCATACATCCATTAAGAAGGCACAAAATGCTAGCTAGACATGGCAAGAACAATGGCATAGCATGCACGGATCAACTACAATAGCATCGGCAAAATCGCAAATGAGTTGACGATCTGCCCAGATTCACCACGAAGCAAAAGTATAGCTCGATTGACTCAAGCTAGGGTGCTCCATAATTGTAAGTAAAGACATGGATGGATAGAGCATAACACTATTAACAAAACTCCTTTACTAATCTCAAAAGAGGCACGGATCACTACGAAACAAGCTGAACATATGGCATCCTAAAAATGCATGGGTTGCACCTCTGCAAAGATAACAGAATATGGCATCACTAGGAAACAAACTAAATAATCCCAGACTTAGTGAAAACTACTAAGTCCCTGAAAACAGAGTTACCGAGTGCCTCACTTTGCACGTTTGCACAAGTCACCACACACATCCTAAAAATGCAGGGGTTGCACCTCTGGAAAGATAACAAAATGATTAACAAAACATATGAAGGACTCACAGGCATACCATGCACACAACAATCATGGCAAAAATGACAAAAGTCTATGATAAACTAGCAGATCTGACAATTAACTCATGAAGCCTCCTTCTAACAGCATATCGGGCATCAAGATTAACTCAAATGAAAATGATGCAATGGAAAGAAATGATGTACTCATCGAGACGAACAATTTGTAATGCTATATGTCCAAAACGGAGCTACGGATGCAAAGTTACAGCAGGTCAAAGGTCGCATGAAAATTAGGGGGGAGAGGGGAAAAGTCAACCGGCTAGGGTATTTTGGATCTGCATCTGGATCTGGCGGCACGGATCTCGAGGTTGACCTGCAACACTGTAGCTCGCCGGAGTGCTCGACGTCGCCGGAGAGGAAGGAGAGGCCGGGGCTCGCCGGGGTAGCCGGATCCGGCCCGGTCGTCGGAGTTCGTCGGCGTGGAGGCGGCGGGGCCGGCGCCGGCCCGGGGCGGCGAGGAGGCGGCGAGGGGCGGCCGGCCGGGCGGCGGGGAGGCGGCCCGCGGTGGCGGAGAGGCGGCCCGCGGCGGCGCCGGTCGCCGGAGGTGGGAGAGGCGGCGGCGAGGTGGAGGCGCGGGGCGGCGGGGGCGCTCGGGCTCGCGGGGGCCCGGCTTGGGCCTCCCGGGCCGCGGCGGCGGAGGCGGCGGAGGGCGACACGTGGCAGGCGGCGGATGGCTGGGCGCGGCGGGGCGGACACGTCCGGCCCGATTCGGACGTGTCCGTCGGCGGGGGAGCGGCGGATCTGGAAAAATTAGGGTTTCGAGGGGGAGAGAGATCGAAAACGGGGGGGCTATTTATAGGCATAAGTGGAGCTAGGAGAGTCCAAATGAGGTGCGGTTTTTGGCCACGCGATCGTGATCGAACGCTCTAGATGATGAAGCAGAGTTAGGTGGGTTTTGGGCCAAATTGGAGGGGTGTTGGGCTGCAACACACACGAGGCCTTTTCGGTCCCTCGGTTAACCGTTGGAGTATCAAACGAAGTCCAGATGATACGAAACTTGACAGGCGGTCTACCGGTAGTAAACCAAGGCTGCTTGGAAAGTCTCTGTCCAATCCGGAAATGTTTAATCCCCACACACGAAAGAAAGCTAGAAATGGCCACCGGAGGAGAACGAAGCGCCGGAATGCAAAACGGACAATGGGGAAAATGCTCGAACGCATGAGATGAACACGTATGCGATGCAATGCACATGATGACATGATATGAGATGCATGACAAAAGACAACAACACACGAGACAAGACCCCCGAACCCGAAGGAAATAAATATAACTTAACGCTGGAAAGGGCAAGAGTTGGAGTACAAATTAGGGAAAGTTACATCCGGGGTGTTACAAAACTCCTCAGTGGTAGGCAGGCGGCGAGCGGTGGCTAAGATAGCAGGAGTGTAGGATGCTGAGCACGAGACGACTGTCAGTGGTGGTGCCATATGGAGGAGCTCCCTCCTGTTGGCGGAGCAGCCACGGATGGAATCCATATGAGCAGCTACGAGGTCGTCCACGAGGTTGTCAAAAGCTGCCTCAAGCGCCTTGAGGTGCTCAACAAGCATCTCAATAGCCTCATCTCTCTCTCCTCTAGGGCAAGCGAATGCATAGTGACAAGTGTATGGCACGTGGCATGGGAGGTAGCGGTAGCGACGAGTCTTCATTGAAGGAAGAACATCCCGGAGGCAGGCTATTGCCTCACGGGAAGCCATCTGCATGGCATGCCTCTCCGTAGGCATGGCCCTTCCTACAAATCGGAAGCGGCGTGTCTCAGAACGTCCTCCCTTGAATTGCACCACGGCCTGGTACATAGATACGCTGTCGCTGATCTTGTGCTGGTAGAGTGTGAACTCTGGACGAGCCGATGGCCCGATCGCGACTTTGGTGATGGAGACGAGAAGCTTGATGAACCCTTCAGGAACATTAGCGAACACCTATGACTCACCGTCGTTGCCAGCCATCTACAAAAGTATACAAAAATTTCGAATAGTCAAGTCATAAATTTATGATGACTAACAGAAAATTGCTACGTTTGCAAAATGCTAAAAAGCACTTATTATGCTAATAACCGATTAGCGATCGCACCTAGTGGCTTCCTACAGTCAGCCTGGCTCTGATACCAAGTTTGTCGGGACCAGTTTTCAAATAAAACATTTATTGAAAAGCCGACCCTTGTATTGACCAGTCCAGAAGAATTCTTCTTACTCGCAGACAAAACCTTGATACAGAAGTCCAGCAGTACTAAATATTATACAAGGTTGAGCTGAGGATGCTCAACAATTTATTACAAGCATGCCAATATTATACATAAAGGCGGATATGACACAAGGGTATGGTGGCATAACTACTGACTTGTAATAATAGTGGTGGTGGATATATCACGGTGAAGTGGGTGACATGACTCCTGTATCTTACAACTCATCAAGCGTCGGAGTGAGGCTCGATGATTGTATTTGGGTAGCGGAAGCATGTATAACACAAGTGACCAATTCCAGGATCGCACGGTACTGACTGGGAATCCTCTAGGCGTTGGACTCGCTATCGAACTCTTCATCCATAAGATTGCCTTCGTCAACATCTGGCCAAATCAACAAGCCAGGTGAGTACTTTGAATATACTCGCAAGACAGTTTGGACATAAGATATAATAAATGTAAACATGATGCACATGAGCAGGATAGTATGCACGATAAAATAATAAATTTGCACTGCACGATAAATAAAAGGAAATCAGGCGGTAGTCTTCCCGAAATCCCATTAAAAATAACTGAAGACCAATCGGGTGTCTGAAGTGACGCCTCGAAAGGTAAAAATAAAATTAAACATTCCCACAGTCGGGCGTCGGGGCGACACCACATAAAGGGCTTATATCAACAGCAAATAACAATAATGCCATAGTTGGATGTCTGAGCGACATCACATAAAGGGCTTATATCAAAAGTAAATAACAATAATGCCACAGTCGGACGTCTCAGTGACATCACATAAAGGTCTTACATCAAAAGTAAATAACGATAATGCCACAGTCGGACGTCTGAGCGACATCACATAAAGGGCTTATATCGAAAGTAAATAACAAGAGTGCCATAGTCGGACGTCTAAGCGACATCACATAAAGGGCTTATATCGAAAGTAAATGACAAGAGTGCCACAGTCGGACGTCTGAGCGACATCACATAAAGGGCTTATATTTCATCATTCATATTCAACTATTGCATAAATTTAAATCATCTCAAGGAAATACTCAGCACATAATAATCAATTGGTTGGCCCATTCATAGGAATGACGTTCAGCCGATTTACCACTCTCGATTGTCCTACTTATACCTCCGGAGACTGACACTGGTGTTGATACCGAGATTGATACTGAGACTGACTCTGATATTGAGATGATGTCCAAGTCCTTGATCGTGGACATGGAAATTCGAATGGTTTTGGCTCTGCGGAGTTTGTACTCTTTAACCACAGCCAACGGATTTCATTAGTCACAAGGACTAGTTCCGTTTACGGTGTTTTAGAAGAAACACATCTGACCAGTACACACCCATTCCACATTCTGCTGCCAGGGGTCACCCTAGGCAACGTTCAAGAAAAACTTTGAGACGGGGAGGCTACAACCTCGAATAGCATGGGATCAAATTTATATTCGCGCGCTCTAAGGGGTGCCCCCCTCTCGGTCCCAACCGGAAACACCCATGCCCCCTGACCGGATGACAGGCTTTAATCCAGGGCCACGGAACCCTCATCATGGCCCCTCTATTTGGTGTGTACAAGGAGAGAGGTTTGCAACTTACTAAACCGCATTTTTTGTAGAAAGCATGTGGTGGCACGGACGGGGACGAACGGGAACAGAACTTGTTCCACGTTAACACTGGAGTTATGCGGCTGACGTAAGACTGGCATGCTTCAACAATACCAGCTTACAACATATCATGCCACCACATGATCATCATATGGACATATCAACTTCGAAGCTCGCCTGTAGCTTGCCTTGCATGCAATATAACATTCACAAAATGCTTATATAAACATGCCATGAGAAAACTACTCAAGCAAACATGCAAAACACTCATCATATGAAATGTTCAAACATGCTTGCCTGGTTCGGAGTATTCGGAGTCTAGCTCGGTGAAGTTCTTGGTTCCGTCACCTCCTCCGGTATCTACGGTATAAAGAAAGTCGCATACTAACGTAAATACCGTGTGTGTGTATAAAAGTTGTTCCAAATTTTTTTCAAATAAATATGGCAAAAAAACTAGACAGAAAAATAAAGATGACAGAAAAAGAATCAAGTCAAAATCATCTTTTGTTAAAAAGTTATAAGGGTTTTAGTCCAGGGACTTTTCTGTAAAGACAGAAAACGTTTGAGTTATAAATACGCCAGTCCAGAGGGGAGACGTATTTTGCCCGAAGGCGTTTTCAGAAAACGGTTTGAATAAACAGAATAGAGGCTGCCGTGGGGTCCCACCTGTCAAGTTCAAATATTTGAAAAAGAAAAACAGAGTACACCGGCGCTCGAAGCTCGCAGTGGTCGTCGGCGTTGACCCACGATGAGGAAGGGGGATCGGAGGGTACCTACGTGCTCCCGGAGCTCTTCCGCACCTGAGGGTGGTGGAGTTGGCCGTCGGCGGTGGCCTTAGCTCCGGCGAACAACGGTTCGGGAGGTGGTCGATCTCGTCGGGGGAAGCTGCAGACGTCAAATTTGAGGCTCGGGTTAGATGATTGAGTGCACTATGAGGCTACTGGCAAGATTTGGGAGGCGGGGATGCCCTCACCGGAGCGAATCGTGCCGGAGCCCAAAGCGGATCGGGGCGGCCGGAGATGGAGAAGAAGACCTCCTCGAGGTCCTCCTAGTGGCTGGGTGTGGCTCTGGTGAGGTGGAGGAGTGATGCTGAGTCGAGAACGAGCTCGAGGGCTCCTTTTGTAGCAGGTCCGAGGCGGTGCCCGATAACGGGATAACTCCGGTGATGATTACGGCGAGGCAGTGGTCAGTCAGGTGGATTAGAGGGTTAGGCATCATCGCAATGGTCTACTAGTTCCGTTCAAGGGTTAAACTTGGCCTGTCTTGGGTGGTACTCCGGATAAGGAGAAGGAGCAGTGTGCAAGAGGCCAGGGCGAGCACTGGCGAGATTGACGCTGCGCTCTGAAGAAACGACACCGTCAACTGAACCCAGACACTAAAACCTAAACTTTTCTGAATTTTGACCGAAACAGTGCATGCCCAGTGTTCGATGAAATGTTTTTTGCATGTGGAATTTTTTTTCTAGAGCTGATCTTTGTTGAGCTGACCTCTCAATGCATCTGGGGGCTGCCTAATTTATCTCAGAATTTTTGGAGAAGAAAAACAATGAATTTCATCAAAATTTGCAAATCAGGTCCAAACTTGCAGCAAACCTATTTTTGAAAATTTTGAACTGTGGGCCAATGGATCTAGATGGATCTTGGTTGAGGGTGCTAAGGACTAGCCAGAGGAGTTTGTTTGGGACGAAAACTCAAAAGGAAACTTGTAGTTCCTTTGTAAGTCACCTAGGCCAAAAATAAATAACAGACGTTGTTTTGAGGATAAAATAAATAGAATAAAAATCAAAAATGGGTTGGAACTTGCTGGAGTTGGATAATTGACTTGAACCAAAGTAGGGAGGTGGATTTGGAAGAAGATATCAACATGTGACATGGCAAAAGAGAAATTTTTGAATGGGAAAAGACTAAACGCATAATCCCTAGGGTTTCTTTTTAATAGAAGGAATTTCAAGAACTTTCAAAAATAAATTTGTGTTGAGTCAAGACAAAATGAAAAGCTCTCAAGACCAAAATTCAAGGTTGAGAAGAGAACCAAAAATATTTGTCATAAAAGATTTGAGAAGGAGAGGTTTTTAATAAAAATTTGAAATAGCCTTCTTCAAATCCAATAAAGAATTTGATAAAAACCAAATCAAAATTTTTGGAGTGTCACATTCTCCCCCTCCCTCTTGCATTTGCTTGTCCTTCAATGCTTCCTGCTCTTATTTGCCCCTCCTCCCCCCTCCATTAATTCCCTCCCTCCTTTCTCTTCCTTGTTTTTGCCCCTCCTCCCCTTCTCTTCTTTGCCCCTCAACCACCCCCTCCATTAATTCCCTCCCTCCTTCCTCTTCCTTTCTTTTGCCCCTTCTCTTCTTTGCCCCTCCACCACCCCCTCCATTAATGCCCTCCCTCCTCCCTTTCATAGCTCTATCTAGAGCTACTAGCTAAGTTATAAGAAGGTGCTCGATATTCCTCTCGACAAATAGGAGCTAAAAAAGAGTTGTGCAAGAATGGATATGTGTGTTTGCAATTAGGACCGAAACTATGTGCGATATGAATATACTGAATTGTGTGTGCATGTGAGTGACATGAGTTGCCTATGTTTTGCCGAAATGTCGATTCATTTCCGTTTCGGCGAATTTCGGGCAAACTCAATATGTCCTATGTTTAGGGAAGGTCATGCCGAATTTTTGTATGAATTTGATACATGCATGCATATATACGTGGTTATAATATTTGCTCCGCGCGTAGGTGATCATGAAGGTCAATGGAAGGATGGTGGAAAGATATGGCAATCCGCTGTGATGACATTGTATGAAAAAAGACTGAGGGATGTTTTATGTCCGTGTCGAAAATGCAAAGGAAGAGTTAGGCTCGACCCCTTTCAGGGTGGTAAATTCAAGGCGCACCTGCTCATGCATGGTTTCATGCATGGCATACTCGGTGGATAAGTGAAGATGATGATGATGATGATGATGATGAGATACGTCAGGGCAGGAAATAACGACATGGGGCCACAGACGAAGAGATGACCGATTATGTGCCCGAAGAGGAAGACGGCCTCGGAAATGTCGATGGCGAAGAGGCAGTTCAAGGCGGAGAAGATGCGGACAACACCACCATCTTCGTCGCTACTAAGTTCAGCCATGCGGGACCCGCATGTTCGAGACCTGCTCGCAAGAAGACGACCAGCTCAGAGCTGCTTCAAGAGAGGAGGCCAAACTGGCGCAACTGGAGGTAGACTTGATGACTCCTTTGTATGATGGTTGCAATCACGAGGTGACCCGCTTGAGTTTCACACTAGAACTTCTAAAGATGAAAACAAATGGACAGATACAAGCCTGGATGAGCTTCTGAAGTACCTAAAGAAGGTTCTTCCCGCGGGAAGCCTGTGTCCTAACTAGTGTCGAGGAGGCAAAGAAAATCGTGTGCACTCTTGATCTGCCACATATTAGATATCACACATGCATCAATGATTGCATCATATATCGGAACGAGCATGCGGAAAAACATCTGTCCAAAGTGCAATGCTTCACAATATAAAAAGGTCGGAAAGAAAGCTCCAGAGAAAGTTGTATGGTACTTTCCGATCACTCCCCGTCTACAGCGGTATTTCGTAGATCCTAAGGAAGCAAAGCTTATGCACTGGCACGCGGAGAGGGTGAAGCCAGATGACGGAGATGAGCCGAAGCTGAGACACCTCGCAGATGCTAGCCAGTGGAGAGCATTAAATGCTGAATTTGAATTTTTTCGCAAATGATCCAAGGAACATCGTGCTTGGCGCTAGTAGTGATGGCATGAATCCATTTGCCAACCAGAACACCAATCATAGCACATGGCCCGTGTTTGTATGGATGTACAACCTCCCCCTAGTTGTGCATGAAGGAAAAATACATACACATGGCTATGCTTATTCAAGGGCCGAAACAACGGGAAATGATATAAATCCTGTATCTCGGGTTACTGAAAGAGGAGTTACAAACCTTATGGACAACACCGGCCAAGACATGGGATGCAAGCAAAGGAGAGTATTTCTACATGAGAGCGTGCTGATCACGACAGTGCAGGACTATCTCGGTTACGGCTATCTCTCCGGCGAGGTGTGCCACGGATATTGCCGGATGCACGAGGTGCATGGATGATACAACTTCTCTGCAGCTATCGAAAGATGGCGGGTCTATGAAAATCGTGTACATCGGGCATTCGAAGATGGCTCGAGAAGGATGACCCATGGAGAAAGCGTGGAGATCTATTCAATGGTAAGGCTGAGCATCGAGGTCCTCCACGTAAGCGTAGCGGTGCAGAAATATATGAGTTATTGAAGAACTGGGAAGAGTGCCCCTCGCCGGGAAAGACGAAGAAAAAGGCGCCGGAGCCCCTGCTGAAGATATGGAAGATGAGATCTGTTTTCTGGGACTTGGAATACTGGCCCATACTCGACACGCCTCATAGCCTTGATCAAATGCATATCACAAAAAATATCCTTGAGAGTTGCTTGGAACATTGATGAACATGCCGGAGACGACCAAGGATGGGCCGAAGGCAAGAAAAGACTTGGAATTTTTGAAAATCGGGAAAGATCTCCAAATGCCCGGTAAAAGGTCGTCAGAGGAGACCGAGACGGAGACCGGAGACGAAGATAGGGGGAAAGGTTAAACAAGAAGGAAGAACAATATTGCCCCCCCCTCCTATTGCTTCACCTTAGATCCGAAGGAGGTCGATCAATTGTTCAAGTGCCTTGCCGGATCAAAGTTTAGTTCCGGATACTGTGGGAAGTAAGAGATATCTGGACACTAAGAAAAAAAGTTTCAGTGGGATGAAGTCTCACGACTGTCATGTGATGATGACGCAGTTACTCCCGGTTGCACTTAGAGGGATTATGGACACACATGTGCGTGAGACGCTTACTGACCTATGCCACTTTTTTGATGCTATCTCTCGAAAGTCGATCAGTGTGAAGCAACTCCATAGGCTACAGGAAGAATCGTTGTCATACTGAATGAGCTAGAGATGTACTTCCCACCCGCGTTATTTGATGTCATGGTGCATCTATGTGTCCACATCGTGGACGACACATCATCGACCTAGGGTCGACATTCCTGCATAGCATGATGCGTTCGAGAGGATGAATGGGGTCATCAAAGGATTCGTTCGTAACATGTCCCGTCCAGATGGAAGCATAGCCCAGGGATATCTGACCAAAGAGTGCATCTCTTTCTGTGAGAGTTATCTGACCAAAGACCATGTTGTTGGTTTGCCCGTCAACAAGCACTGTGGAAGGCTCGAAGGTGAAGTTCACCCAAATGGTCATAGGGATGTGAATGTGTTACGCTCGGGCCGACAAAACGACCTTGACACGGCAAACTTAGTAGTGCTACAACACCTAGATGTGCTAGAAGATTTCGTGACACTGCACAAAGAGACCATCGCAAAGAAGTACCGTGACTGTGGGGTGCACAGGACGGACGCTGAAGTTATTAGAGAGCACAACTCCACTTTCGTGTGTTGGTTCAAAGAGCAAGTTCTGGCTAATCCCCCGGAAGAGGGTTGTCCGAACGGAACACTCATATACACCTTAGCACCTGGCCCCTCGACCAACCTCACGACTTATCAAGCAATACGATATCAACAGATACATGTTCTACACGGAGGAGAAAGATATAAACAGTGATGACCAAAACTCAGGGTGACGATGGAAGCCATGACCGGGAATGTAATTGAAAGATTATTTACGGAAGGGTCGGACGAGAA
>NC_053027.1:61907548-61991958 GCF_003073215.2 Triticum urartu
CTTGACAGGCGGTCTACCGGTAGTAAACCAAGGCCGCTTGGCAAGTCTCGGTCCAATCCGGAAATGTTTAATCCCCACACACGAAAGAAAGGTAGAATTGACCACCGGAGGAGAACGAAGCGCCGGAATGCAAAACGGACAACGGGGAAAATGCTCGAATGCATGAGATGAACACGTATGCAAATGCAATGCACATGATGACATGATATGAGATGCATGACAACGAAAAACAACACACGGAGACAAAAACCCGAACCCGAGAAAATAAAATAACTTAACACCGGAAACGGCAAGAGTTGGATTACAAATTGGGAAAGTTATATCCGGGGCGTTACAACACTCCACCACTACGAAAAGATCTCGTCCCGAGATCTAGGACTGAAAGAACGCCGGGTACTCAGAACGGAGGTGATCCTCGCGTTCCCAGGTAGCTTCACGGTCGGAATGGTGTGACCACTTGACTTTGAGAAATTTGATTGACTTGTTGCGAGTCTTGCGTTCAGTCTCTTGAAGAATAGCAACTGGGTGCTCACGATAAGAGAGATCTTCTTGAAGCTCAATGTCCTCGAAGTTGACTGTACGGTCAGGAGTCTTGAAGCACTTTCGAAGCTGAGAGACATGGAACACATCATGAACATTTGCAAAGTTTGAAGGAAGCTCGAGTTGATAGGCGAAGTCGCCTCTCTTGCTGACAATCTTGAAAGGTCCCATGTATCAAGGGGCAAGCTTCCCTTTGATACCAAAGCGACGAGTACCTTTCATAGGAGAGACGCGGAGGTAAACATGATCTCCGATCTCGAAAGCCAAATCACGGTGCTTACTAACATAGTAGCTCTTCTGGCGGGATTGGGCTGCTTTGAGGTTATCACGAATGACTTTGCACATTTCTTCTACCTCTGTGATTAAGTCATTACCCAAAAGCTGACGTTCACCGGTTTCAGACCAGTTGAGAGGGGTACGGCACTTCCTGCCATACAGAATTTCAAATGGGGCCTTGCCCGAACTTGCTTGAAAACTGTTGTTGTAGGAGAATTCAGCATAAGGAAGACAATCCTCCCATTTCATGCCGAAAGAGATCACACAAGCCCTGAACATATCTTCAAGAATCTGGTTGACACGCTCGACTTGACCGCTTGTTTGAGGGTGGAAAGCTGTGCTGAAGCGGATGTTGGTGCCCGTGGCCTTCTAAAAAGTATCCCAAAACATGGAGGTAAAGATGCTGCCACGGTCTGAAGATATCACTTGAGGAATACCGTGCAGAGAGACAATTCAAGAGGTATAGAGTTCTGCCAATTGAGCTGCAGTGATCGACTCTTTGATAGGCAGAAAGTGAGCCACTTTGGTGAGTTATCGATGACAACGAATATAGCATCATTGCCACGCTTGGACTTTGGAAACCCAGTCACGAAGTCCATTTCAATGTGGTCAAACTTCCATTCTGGAATGGCAAGAGGTTGGAGGAGACCTGCTGGCCTTTGGTGTTCTGCCTTCACTCTTCTGCAGACATCACATTCATTCACGAATTGAGCGATCTCGTGCTTCATTCGAGTCCACCAATAAGCTTGCTTAAGGTCCTGATACATCTTCGTGCTCCCAGGGTGGATGGAGAGGAGAGAATTGTGAGCCTCGTTCATGATCACTTTACGAAGTTCACCTTTGGGTACAACAATACGATCCTCGAAGAAGAGAGTGTCCTTGTCATCAAGGCGGTAGCACTTGTACTTGGATTGACTCTTGGCAATCCCAATCTTCACCTTCTTCACCATAGCATCAAGAAGCTGGGCTTGGCGAATCTGGTCTTCCAAGGTAGGAGAGACTTGAAGGTTGGCGAGGAAACCTTGAGGAACAACTTGCAGATTCAGTTTGCGGAAAGCTTCACAAAGCTCGGGTTGATAAGGCTTAAGAATCAGACTGTTGCAATACGCTTTCCTGCTCAAATTGTCAGCAATCACATTGGCCTTGCCTGGAGTATACTCGATGCTCGGATTATACTCTTGAATCATTTCGACCCAACGAGTTTGCCTGAGGTTGAGATTAGGCTGAGTGAAGATGTACTTGAGACTCTTGTGATCAGTGAAAATGTCCACTTTTCTTCCCAATAGAAGATGTCTCCAAGTCAACAGAGCATGCACAACTGCCGCCAACTCGAGATCATGAGTGGGGTAGTTCTTCTCATTAGGTTTCAACTGGCGAGATGTATAAGCAACAACTTTCTTCTCTTGCATCAAAACTGCGCCAAGACCTTGGAGAGAGGCATCACAAAAGACCTCGTACGGCTTGGATTCATCAGGCGGAGTCAGAACTGGAGCCGTGATCAACTTCTCTTTCAAAGTGTTGAAAGCAATCTCACACTCCGGAGACCAAACGTACTTGACATGCTTCTGAAGAAGATTTGAGAGAGGCTTCGCGATCTTAGAAAAGTTTTCAACAAATCTTCGGCAATAGCTTGCGAGACCAAGGAAACTACGGAGTTGCTTCACGGTCTTAGGAGGTTCCCAATTAGCAATTGCAGACACCTTCTCAGGATTCACGGCAATGCCCTTGGAAGAGATGATATGGCCAAGATAAAGAACCTCATCGAGCCAAAATTCACACTTGGAGAACTTGGCATAGAACTGATGTTCCCTCAGCTTATCAAGCACCAAACGCAAGTGTTTGGCATGATCTTCCTTGTTCTTCGAGAAAACCAGAATGTCGTTGAGATAGACCAAAACGAAGTCATTAGTGTAGGCGTTGAAGATGAAGTTCATCATGCGAGAGAACGTCGGAGGAGCGTTGACGAGGCCAAAAGACATGACAGTGTATTCATAAGAGCCAAAGCTTGTCCTGAAAGCCGTCTTGGGAATATCTTGCTCACGGATTGGAATCTGATGATAGCCCATACGGAGATCAAGCTTGGAGAATACTTGAGCACCTTTGAGTTGTTCGAACAGTTCATTGATGTTGGGAAGTGGGTATTTGTTTTTGATGGTCTTCTTGTTCAATGGGCGGTAATCAACACAAAGTCGGTCCGATCCATCCTTCTTCTTCACAAAAAGAACACCACAACCCCACGGAGAAGAACTAGGCCGAATGAGACCCATTCTCTCTTGCTCATCGAGTTGCTTCTTCAGCTCCTTCAACTCTTCAGGTCCGAGCTTGTAAGGACATTTGCACACAGGTTCCGTACCAGGCTCAAGATCAATAACGAATTCAACTGGCCGATGCGGAGGCATTCCTGGGAGCTCTTCTGGAAAGACGTCTTGATATTCGCAAACGACTGGAATTTGCGAGATAGCATCCAGTTCACCCTTCTCATCGAGAGAAAACAGACGGATGGTATTATCCCGAGCGGCAAAGACAATTACATCCTCAGACGAATGAGTCAATTGAATCTGCCTTGCAGCACAATCAAGATGTGCCTTGTGCTTAGAAAGCCAATCCATTCTGAGAATAAGATCAATATCCGAGTCACCAAGGACCATTGGAGAAGATAGAAACTTGTAGTCGCCCAAGGTGATAGTCACATCCGGAGCAATGGAGTTAGCATGCATGCGCCTACCAGGAGAGACAACTGCTAATGGACTAGGCAAAATTTGCTGAGCCAAACCATGCTTAGATCAAAACGGTCACGAGATGAAACAATGCGATGCACCAGTGTCAAAAAGAACTCTTGCAGAAATATCATTAACAGGAAGGTTACCCATGATGACATCTGACGAATCCTCTGCCTGAGTTGCGTTCATCAAGTTGACCTTGGCGTGCTTGGGGTTATGCTTGACCACTGCTGTACTTGCCGATCTCACAGGAGGAGGAGGAAGACGCCTCTGGTTGAAGCACTTGTTGGCATAGTGACCCTTCTATTAGCACTTGTTGCACGTGACCTCTGAAAGCGGACGGTGGTACGGAGCACTCGATCTTGGAGGTTGAGACGAAGACTTGTTCTGAAAGCCAGGGTTGGGTGGGTGGGAAGAACCACTGCCACCTTTGCTCTTCTGCTGATACGGCTGACGGAACGGAGGAGGAGGAAGCCAATACTTCTGCTGCCTGGCCACTAGAGTAGAGGAAAAAGGAGTAGCATCTCTGACTCTCTTCTTGGAAGCATCACACATCAACTGAGCAGCCTCTTGCTTCAGTGCCATGTTGTAGAACTCATCGTATCTCAACGGCTCAAAGAGGACAAGAGCGAGCTGAATTTCTTCTCTGAGACCAACCCTGAACTGGTATATCATGCTCTTCTCATCAGGTACGTCCTGCTTGGCAAAGCGGGTGAGCTTCAGGAACAACTTGTTGTAGTCATAGACAGACAAAGAGCCTTGCTTTAAGTTGCGGAATTCCTCACGCTTACTTTCAACCACGCTCTGAGGGATGTGATGAGCTCGGAAATCTTGACGGAAATCATCCCAAGTGATCAGATGTCCACCTCTGGAATCCTTGTACTGCTGGAACCATTCTGCAGCTTGATCTTTGAGTTGGAAAGAAGCGAACTTGACGAAATCTTCAGGCCTGACGTTGCTGCACTCAAAATGCTTACACAGATCCACAAGCCAATCGTCAGCATCGGTTGCCTCAACACAATTGCTGAACGTCTTTGGCCCATTAGCAAGGAACTGGTTCAGTGTAGCAAAATGATTCTGATTGTTGCCTTGATTCCCTTGACTACCTTGATTGCGCCCTTGGAGAATTTGCATGATCAACTGTGTGTTTGCATTGGTTGCGGCCATCACAGCTTGCCATGCCTCCGGAGGAGGTGGAGGTGGTGGCAGATTAGGATTCGTAGTCGTGCGCGTTGGAGGAGCCATCCTGAAGAGGTTGACCACCATTAGCACATAGATAGACAAAATATTGAAGCTGAATCCAACGGAATGAAAATTGCAACATAAAGTCTTCACATCCGAACAAAATGAACGAATGCATTTCTCTTGAAATGGTCACATATCCATAAATTGCGAAGCCACGCAGAATGAAGGTAGATAAATAAATCAACAAGGTACGGATCAAGAACGAATAATCGGTAAGAAATCCCAATCTCAAACCAATATCCGTGGAAGAAGAACTAGAGCTACGAGAATTCCCACCTATGAAACTCCCGAACCTTTCCGGTTATGCAATCAGGTGTTGGGGATACAGGGGAAGCATAATATCTCACCCAAACTAGCAATTCCTACATCCAGGTGTATCCATCCTTCAACACATAACCAAGAAAAACTTCGGAAACCATCTACCTCAACCTTCGAAAAGCATCCGTTATACAAGTTATGGCGATACTCCCGAACTCCCGCCCTAGTACTGGCTGGCGTCGAGGTTATCTCACCAACGAACTGCATAAAAGAGATTTTCGATGTCGGCGAAAATATCTCAGGTATTCCATAATTGCAACGATAAAATTATGATGACAACACCTCAGAGCTTAACTCCCCGGGACACTTCCACTAAACCCCTGACAGGAGGCACCAAGACAATGTTCTCATCATAAAACCATCGGAACGATTCCAACATACCCGCGTGATCCTAAATTTTTTTTTAGTGAAATTTGAGAAGAGGAGAGTCAAAACTCTATGTCAGGATGCCTTAGCAGAGCGATGAGGAGACTGGGAAGTAAAAAGAATTCCTAACTCCCCGATATATAATTCCTAAATGACTCAAAACATTTTTTTCTAGACACAACTCGGCCGCTAAAAAATGATCAAGCAATGGGGCTCCTAAGGTCGGGGAAGGCTCTGATACCAACTTGTAATGCCCTCGATGCGGCTATAGCTCCCACGTGTCGAGGCACGACTTAGAGACATAACCACATTGAAAGCAATGTCGTAAGTTAGGCAATCATCACAACATCCCATGTAATATAGATAATAAAAGGGGAGATACATAGTTGGCTTACACTCGCCACGTCAATCAAAGTACATAAATAACATACATCATCCAAACACTCATGGCCCGACTACGGCGCCAAAATAGAAGAAAACCCAACATGCGACACGGTCCCAATCACCCCCAACCGGGCACCACTACTGATCATCAGGAAAAGACACATAGTAACGCTGAGAGTCCTCGTCGAACTCCCACTTGAGCTCGTACACGTCACCTGGAGCGGAATCACCTGGACCTGCATCTGGTGTAATGGTAATCTGTGAGCCACAGGGACTCAGCAATCTCGCACCCTCGCGATCAAGACTATTTAAGCTTATAGGAAGGGGTAAGGCAAATATATGTGGAGCTGCAGCAAGCGACTAGCATATATGGAAGCTAACTTATTCGCAAAAGAGAGCGAGAAGAGGAGGCAAAGCGCGAGTGAGAAAACTATAGAGAGCAACCTGCGCAAACATTACTCCAACACCGTGTCCACCTCCCGGACTCCGCCGAGAAGGGGCCATCACGGTAACACACTCGGTTGATTCATTTTAATTAAATTAAGGTTTAAGTTATCTACAATCGGACATTAACAAATTCCCATCTGCCCATAACCTCGGGCACGGCTTTCGAAAGTTCAATCCCTGCAGGGGAGTCCCAACTTAGCCCATGACAAGCTCTCACGGTCAACGAAGGAATAGACCTCCACCCGAGACATTCCGATCAGACTCGGTATCCCGGTACAACAAGACATTTCGACAGGTTAAAACAAGACCAGCAAAACCAAGGTTGGGCATTAATGCAAAAGCTTTAATCAAGGCGAACTATCAAGGGGTTCCCATTATAACCCAACCGCGTAAGGAACGCAAAAATCCGGGAACATAACACCGATATGACGGAAACTAGGGCGGCAAGAGTGGAACAAAACACTAGGCGAGAGGCCGAGCCTTCCACCCTTTACCAAGTATATAGATGCATTAAGATAATATAGCAATATAATGATATCCCAACAGGTAAATAAATGTTCCAACAAGGAACGGCTCCAATCTTCACCTGCAACTAGCAATGCTATAAGAAGCGCTGAGCAAAGCGGTAACGTAGCCAATCAATGGTTTGCTAGGACATGGTGGGTTAGAGGTTTGACATGGCAATTGGGAGGCTGACAAGCAAATGGTACGCATCGTAGCATTGGCATAGCAAAAGAGCGAGCAAACTAGCATAGCGAAGATAGTAGTGATTTTGAGGGTGTGATCATCTTGCCTGCACAGTTGTCAGAGTTGACTTGATCCTCAAAAGCAAACTCAACGGGCTCCTCGTAAGCGAACTCGTCTCCCGGCTCTACCCAAACAAGACACACAAGCAACAAGGATACAATCAACCACGTGCAAGCTCAAACAATAAGATGCAATGATGGTATGCTATGCGGGATGCAAAATGCAAGATATGACGGGAAATGCATGAACCTAGCCTCAACTTGGAAAACCAAGTGTGCCACTGGAAAGATGAGATGAAATCGCTTGAAAATGATATAAAGATCGCCGGAATCGGAGTTACAGTTTGGAAATGGCAAGCGATTCAAACATGACACCGGTCTGCGATTTACAGCAAGTAGGCATCTAAATACAATCAAATGAACATGCTAAAGCACTCAAACATGGCATCAAAATACATGGCAGGGAAGCATTCAAGATTCTTAACAAAAGTCTAGCACTGAGCTACGGCCAATTCATCCATTAACAGGTTCAAACAAGCATGGCAAAAATGCAAATGAAATTAACACTTGTCTGAAATTTCAGATCATATAGCCCTCTTCGGAGCAACAAAACAACATGCTACAGGACCTGATTATGACAAAGAAGAACATGGCATGGGGCTACTCAACAAGCTTAACAAAAGTCCCTTAGTGACCTTGAGCCAAAAGGGATCACAAAATATACTAACAAGCACACGAACATAGCAAAAATATAATCAGTTTTCAGACCTAGTGAAAATTGACACATGCTGAAATATAACTCACGAAGGCATGTTAACGAGCTCGGTGCACTCACTACGGTGCAAGTCATGGCAAGGCAAGCATACATCCATTAAGAAGGCACAAAATTCAAGCCAGACATGGCAAGAACAATAACATAGCATGCACGGAGCAACTACAATAACATCGGCAAAATCGCAAACGAGTTAACAATCTGCCCAGATTCACAGCGAAGCAAAAGTAGAGCTCGATTGACTCAAGCTAGGGTGCTCCATAATTTTAAACAAAGACATGGATGGATAGAGCATCACAATATTAACAAAACTCCTTTACCGATCATCCTCAAAAGAGGCACGGATCACTAGGAAACAACTTGAACATAAGGCATCATGAACTAAACAATCCCAGGACTTAGTGAAATTACTAAGTCCCTGAAAACAGATTTACCGGGTGCCTCACTTTGCAAGCTTGCACTAGGCACCACACACATCAAAAAAATACATGGGTTGCACCTCTGGAAAGATGACAAAACCCTTAACAAAATATATGCAGAACTCATGGGCATATCATGCACACAATAATCATGGCAAAAATGACAAATGTCTAAGACGAAGTAGCAGATCTGACAATTAACTCACGAAGCCCTCTTCTAACTGCATTTCGGGCATCAAGATGAACTCAAATGAAAATGGTGCAATGGAATGAAATGATGTACTCTCTGAGATGAACATTTTGATATGCTATATGCATGAATCGGAGCTACGGATGCGGAGATATAGCATGATGAAGATTGCATAAAAATTAGGGTTTCGGGGAGAAAAAGTCAACCGAGAAGATATTTTCAGATCTGGATCTCGCCGGAGTTACTGTTCATGCACGGACTTCGATGATCACCGAGGAACTAAGGAGCTCACCAGAGTGGTGGAAGCAGCTCGCCGGCCGGCGAGGGGCAAGGCGGGGCCGAGGCGGCGGAGCGGCGAGGGGAGGCGCGGACGCGGCGGCCGGGCGACGAGCGGCGGCGGTCGGCGCGGGCGGCGCCGGGACCGCGGCGGAGGCGGAGCTGCGGCGTGGCGGCGGCTCGGCCACGGGAGGGTCGAAGCCGCGGGGCGGCGCGGGGTCAACGGGCCTCGGGGGCCCCTCCCGGGCCTCCCGGGCCGGCGGCGGCGGGGAAGTGGGCACGGGCGGCGGCCAATAGGCGGAGGACACATGGCGGCGGACGGGTGCGGTGGACGTGTCCGTCGGCGGGGCAAATGTCCGGCGCGCGCGAAGACGAATGGATCTAGGGTTTTCGGGGAAGGAGAAGATCCGGATTTCGGGCGGTCTTTAAATAGACATAGAGGGAGCTAGGAGAATCCAAATGAGGTGCGGTTTTCGGCCACGCGATCGTGATCGAACGCTCTAGATGATGGAGCAGAGTTTGGTGGGTTTTGGGCCAAAATGGAGGGGTGTTGGGCTGCAACACACACGAGGCGTTTTCGGTCCCTCGGTTAACCGTTGGAGTATCAAACGAAGTCCAAATGATATGAAACTTGACAGACGGTCTAATGGTAGTAAACCAAGGCCGCTTGGCAAGTCTCGGTCCAATCCGGAAATGTTTAATCCCCACACACGAAAGAAAGGTAGAATTGACCACCGGAGGAGAACGAAGCGCCGGAATGCAAAACGGACAACGGGGAAAATGCTCGAATGCATGAGATGAACACGTATGCAAATGCAATGCACATGATGACATGATATGAGATGCATGAAAACGAAAAACAACACACGGAGACAAAAACCCGAACCCGAGAAAATAAAATAACTTAACGCCGGAAACGGCAAGAGTTGGATTAATAATTGGGAAAGTTATATCCGGGGCGTTACAAGTACCTAGGCCGTGGCGGGTGCTTGGCATCTCTCCAGACTGTGGGAATCAGGTTAGAAACGTCGAGGGTGATGACGCTGCGCTGGCTGTCAGGGTCCGGTAAGGAGATCTAGAACCTTCGAGTAGGGTGTTTGTGGAGCGGCTCTGGTAGGGTGGACTACGGTGTGGGCGAAGCGGGTCTATGGCCGTGGACGAGGGCGTAGGTGAAGCTGCTCTGGTGGTTGGCTTAAGGATGGTGTCAACGATGCGGATCTACGGTCGTGGACGGGGCATCAGAAGCTGCTCCGGTGGTTGGGTTAAGGGTGGTGTCGACGATGCGGATCTGTGGCCGTGGATGGGGCGTCAGAAGCTGCTCCGGTAGGTTGGATGAGGGTGCGAGGAAGCGGATCTGAGGCCGTAGACTTGTGAGTTGGCAAAGCGGCCCCAGTAGGATTGAGAATGGTATAGGCGAAGCTACTCCGGTAGGGTTTAGGAAGGTGTCAGCGAAGCGGCTCCGGTAGGGTTGAGGAAGGTGTCGGCGAAGAGGATCAGAGGCCATCGACGGGGGCGTTGGTGGGGCTGCTCCGGGGGGTGTGGACGAAGCGTCTCCGGTGGGGGTACGAATGAGCCGCTGCAGATGCGCGGCGGTTGACGAGAGTACCGGCAAAGCAGATCTAGGGTAGATGCGGCCGCAGAAGCAGGTCCGGCGAGGTGGACGCCGCTGGCAGTGAATGGGCTATGGTACGCCGGTGGATGAGCAGTCTAGGGTTTCGAGAGGGGAGGGGAGAAAGGGCGATGAAGTACAGACGACATGATGTAAGATGCTCTGGTGCTGTGGAGTTAGTCATTTTTCCGGGAGGGGGGAGAGGAAATGGGGGTGCCGTGTAGTGGGGGAAACCGAAGTTACCAAAGCAGCTCTGACCTATCATGTAGATGAGGGCGGTATTGTAACTGTTGGTCTCCATGCACCAAGGACAAAAGGAGGATTTTGCATGCTAAAGACTAAGGTGGCGGAAATTTTGAAAGTGCAAACTATCCCTAGGTGGTTTTGGTAATTATAACAACATTATAGCTCATTGAGCTAATGATATTTCAAGATGATTATTTCAGGAAAGCTCAATGATTGGCATGGCATGGATATGAAAGTGGAACCCTCAAAATGCTAAGGACAATGGATTGGCTCAAGCTCAAAAGCTCAAGACTCTTCATTTTATATTTTAGTGATCCAAGATCACATTGAGTCTTTAGGAAAAGCCAATACTATCAAGGAGGGATGAGGTGTTGCTTAATGAGCCTCTTGCTTCATGTGCTTAATGATATGCTCCAAAACCCTCAACTACTTTCCCATATCCACATATGACCTAAACTCTAAGCCAAACTCGGTCCTATCGATTTTTCCTATCCGGCGCCACCGAGTTTCAATTGTCATTAGCCACTGCCAAACCCTAGCAATTCGGTCCTACCGATAAGGATCTCGGTCTCACCGAGATGGGATTGCAAACTCTCTGTTTCCCTTTCGTAACTTTTCGGTCTCACCGAAAGAGCGAATCGGTCCCACCGAGATTGCAATGTAAACTCTCTGTTTCCTTTTGTAACTTTTCGGTCTCACCGAAAGAGAGTCGGTCCCACCGAGTTTACCTGACCAACTCTCTGGTTAGCTAATTGCCAAACTCGGTCTCACCGAGTTTGTGCAATCGGTCTCACCGAGATTACGTTATGCCCAAACCCTAACCGAATCGGTCCTACCGAGTTGCATGTCAGTCCCACCGAAATTCCTAACGGTCACTAGGTTTACTATTTCGGTCAGACCGAGTTTTCTGATTCGGTCCCACCGAGATTGGTAAATTGTGTGTAACGGTTGGATTTTGTGTGGAGGCTATATATACCCCTCCACCTCCTCTTCATTCGTGAGAGAGAGCCATCAGAACACATACCACATTCCAACTCATATGTTCTGAGAGAGAACCACCTACTCATGTGTTGAGACCAAGATATTCCATTCCTACCATATGAATCTTGATCTCTAGCCTTCCCCAAGTTGCTTTCCACTCAAATCTTCTTTCCACCAAATCCAAATCCTATGAGAGAGAGTTGAGTGTTGGGGAGACTATCATTTGAAGCACAAGAGCAAGGAGTTCATCATCAACACACCATTTGTTACTTCTTGGAGAGTGGTGTCTCCTAGATTGGCTAGGTGTCACTTGGGAGCCTCCGACAAGATTGTGGAGTTGAACCAAGGAGTTTGTAAGGGCAAGGAGATCGCCTACTTCGTGAAGATCTACCGCTAGTGAGGCAAGTCCTTCGTGGGCGATGGCCATGGTGGGATAGACAAGGTTGCTTCTTCGTGGACCCTTCGTGGGTGGAGCCCTCCGTGGACTCGCGCAACCGTTACCCTTCGTGGGTTGAAGTCTCCATCAACGTGGATGTAGGATAGCACCACCTATCCGAACCACGGGAAAAACATCCGTGTCTCCAATTGCGTTTGAATTCTCCAAACCCTTCCCTTTACATTCTTGCAAGTTGCATGCTTTACTTTCCGCTGCCAATATACTCTTTGCATGCTTGCTTGAATTGTGTGATGATTGCTTGACTTGTCCTAAATAGCTAAAATCTGCCAAGAACTAAAATTGGGAAAAGGTTAAGTTTTTATTTGGTCAAGTAGTCTAATCACCCCCCTCTAGACATACTTTCGATCCTACAAGTGGTATCAGAGCTTTGGTCTCCATTTGCCTTGATCTCCATAGCTTTTGGTGGTCATAGCCTTGGTTTCACAACCTAGGAGAGTATGGCGTCTAGCGAGGGAAATTATCACCGTAGAGGTCCTTACTTTGATGGCACTAATTTTGCTAGTTGGAAGCATAAAATGAAAATGCATATTCTTGGACATAACCCCGCCGTATGGGCTATTGTTGTGTTGGTTTGCAAGGTGACTTCTTTGATGGGAGAGAACCAAACCGTGAAGCTACCGCGGATGAGTTGAAGATGTTGCAATACAATGCTCAAGCTTGTGATATTCTCTTCAACGGATTGTGCCTCGAAGAATTCAACAAAATCAGCCGCCTTGAGAATGCAAAGGAAATTTGGGACACTTTGATTGATATGCACGAAGGTACCGACTCCGTCAAGGAATCCAAATTGGATGTGCTTCAAAGTCAACTTGACAAGTTCAAAATGAAGGATGGTGAAGGTGTCGCTGAAATGTACTCTAGGCTTGCTCTCATCACAAATGAGATTGCCGGCTTAGGAAGTGAAGAGATGACCGATAGATTCATCATCAAGAAGATCCTAAGAGCCTTGGATGGGAAAATATGATACCGTGTGCACATTGATCCAAATGATGCCCAATTACAAAGATCTCAAGCCAACGGAAGTGATTGGAAGAATTGTTGCTCATGAGATGTCACTTAAGGATAAAGAGGAACTTCACAACAAATCAAGTGGTGCCTACAAAGCCTCATGTGAAGCCCCTACATCATCAAGTGAGAAACAAAACTTCAATGAAGAATTGAGCTTAATGGTGAAGAACTTCAACAAGTTCTACAAGAGTAGAAGCAAAGATAGAAGCTTCAAGTCAAGGTCCTACAATGACAAAAGATCTTCTAGTCGAGAGCGAAACTGCTACAGTTGTGGAAGACCCGGACACTATTCCAATGAGTGTACGGCTCCCTACAAGAGAAGAGAAGATTCTCCAAAAAGAAGAAGCAAAGAATCACCACCAAGAGAGAGAAGGAGTAGAGATGATCGTTATGAACGAAGATACTCACGGAGAAGCAAGGATTCGGAAAGGAAGGAAAAATCATCAAGGAGCTACACAAAACGAAGACATCAAGCTCATGTTGGTGAATGGGTATCCGGCTCTGACTCCGACAGCCACTCCGAGAGAAGTTATCACTCCGACTCCGAAGATACTCAAGATGAAGGTGTTGCCGGTCTAGCACTTGTGTCAACCAACTCCTACGACATATTTGACTCACCAAATGAAGGAATTGGAAGATGCTTCATGGCCAAAGGTCCTAAGGTAACACACCCCGAGTATGTTGATTTCAATAGTGATGAAGATGACTTGTTAGGTGATGATTTGCTTGTTGACAACTCTAGTGATGAATACTATGATGAAACTCAATTAATCATGCTAATCAAGATAAAACGAATGACAATGATAAGGAGAAGATTGAGGCTCTAACTAAAGAACTAAACACTCTTAAGTTAGCTCATGAAACTATCTTCGAAGATCATCGAGAACTTTTAAGAGCTCATGAGAAATTACGCTTTGAAAAGCTCAATCTTGAGCAAGAGCATGAGTTCTTAAAAGCAATCAATGATGATCTCCGCAAGAAAAGTTCTTCTTACATTGCCAAGCGTTTACTCTTATCCACTTACATGCCTCAAGTCAAGTCTAGTAACAAGAACAAGAAAGATTCTTCCTCTAGTAGTAACAATGATCATGCTAAATCCAATATTGTTGCTTCTAGTAGTTCTCTTGATTCCACTAATGATTCTCTTAGCCAAGTTACACTTGAGCAAGAAAATAGCTTATTGAAGGGAATTATAGAGAAAGGTGTTTACAAGAGCCTTGCCGGAAGTAAGCAATTCGAGGAAATTGTACGCAAGCAAGGAATGCACCGGAAGAATCAAGGTGTTGGTTTTGAACGAAAGTTCAATGCCAATGGAGTTGAGTGGGAAGAAGATCAATACCCCAAGACAAAGTTTGTTCCCTCAACAAGAGAAGTATGACTTCTTTCAAGGGGACACAAGCTCAAGATGATCTTCCACCACAAGACTACAAGCAAAAAGGCAAGGACAAGCTTCAAGAGGAAATTGATGCATTTGAAGAAGCTCCTAAGACCTTAGTCAAGTGGATTCCCAAGACTACTTCAAGTTCCACTTCATCAAGTACGACTACAACTCCAAGGATTCCCATCAAGATGGTGTGGATCCAAAAGAAGAAGAACTAGAGAGTTCTTGAGGGTGACTCCGCCAACATACTTCACTCTTATCATTTTGGCAAGAACAAGTGCAATCAACTTCCACATCTTGCACTAGTTCAAGGAGTCACAAACCCTCTTGTTGGTAAGACAAGGGACAAGGTAACCTAAAAGTTTTCATGGACATCATCTTGTGTGTGCATCACTCTATGTCTATGGATATCCTTGTTTGTTCCTTGTGGGACTAACCCATGTAGGTATTGAAAGTGCAATTCACTCAAATGGATAGCTCCAAGTGATCTACATCAACATTGAGCATCCACATCTTCAACATCTACATGAAGTCATCATCGACAAAACCCAAGGTTAGTTCATCCCTCTTAGGGGGGATATCACATCTAGGGGGAGCTTTACTCTAAGACTTGAGCTAAAGCAACTCTAAAGATGTGAATACAACAATGCTTTATGTAAAAGTGGTAACCCCACTTGAGCTTAAACGATGAGTATGACCTACGATCAAGTGTTCTCACTTGACTCCTAAGTCAATATACTCATATATAGATGACCTAGTCATCGCAAATTGCTTGATAGATGCTAGAATTGGTTGTGCATGCTTTGCCACATATTTCATTTGCCATCTTATTGTGTGAGCATGCGGTTGCATATTTTACTCATTCGAGGACATCCACTTGTTGTTTTGATTGTTTTGGCTTTATCTTCTTTTGCCAAGTGGATGGACAAGAATGCCTAAGAACCTCCTCTAGCTATCTATGCTTTTCTCGTCTCAAACTCTATTCATGCTGCATCACAAAATTTGATCAAGTCAGATTCGAACCACTCTGTGTGAGGAGCGCTCGGAGTCCCCGATTCGTCATAGACTTAAACTTCCAAAACCTCTTTATGAATCTCGGTCTGACCGATACTCCATTTTCGGTCCTACCGAGTTCATTAAGTTGATCTAGGTTTTCGATCTCGGTGCAACCGATTTGAACTTTTCGGTCACACCGAGTTGCAATAACTGTATACAGTTTTGCATCTCGGTGCCACCGAGTTGTTCCACTCGGTCACACCGACAGGGTCGGGCTATATATAGTGACGGGCAAAATTTTGGAAATTTCTCCGAAACCTCTTCGCCCGCGCATATGCTCTGCTCTGCCTCCTGGGTCTCCGGATCGTCCTCCTCGCCGCCAGCCGCCTCCAGTCGCTGGTCTCCGTCGCCGTCAACGGAATTCTGCCCCGCCGTTGCCGCCGTAGCGAGTCTCCGCCGAACTAGGGTATGGACTCGATCTTTGTGCTATTCTCCAATCCGATTCCTAGCACATTGTGATCATCATGATTCTTGCCACGTTTGATAAACTCCTATCCAGTCAATGAACTCGTAGATTAGGTTTAATTCGAAAATTTTAGGGTTAGGTTTCCGCCGAAACCATCTCGGACCCACCGAGTTGAAAAACTCGGTCCCACCGATTTGGCTTATGCCATTGCACAAGTGAAACTCGGTCTGACCGAGAATTACTTATCGGTGTGACCGATTTTGGAACTCTGTGAAACCCTAGCAGTCTCGGTGCCACCGAACTGTGACTCGGTCTGACCGAGTTCACTAGTTCTGGTGCCAAAACTGCTTCGGTGTCACCGAGTTTGAAAATCGGTAGATCCGAGATGCTTTCAGTGGAAAACTAAAACTAAGTTTTTGAATTAATCTTTTGCAAAAATCTCTGCTTTTTGTGATGCTCATCCACTCTATCTCATCTATAATCTATTCACAGGGTCAGCAGTCAGTTTGCAACATGTCTGATCAAAGTGACAGCCAGAACCTCTCAGAGCAGCAAGTGGTGATGAGTGAGGGCACTAGCCCCTCAAGTCTTCAGATGATGGCAGCAGGAGCACCCCCAGCAATCTGCCTAAGGCTGCCACACGTCAAAGGAAGAAGAGAACGTCTGATTCTGAAGATGAAGGACTATGTGGCAGAGGAAGAGGCCACTTCCAAAGAGAGTTGAGCCAGCTCAAGGCTCAAAGCCAGGGCTGAAAATCAAGAGGCCAGCAGGCAGGCAGCCCATGTCAAAGGCTAGAGCCTCAACTGAGAAGCCTGCTCCCATTGAGCCCATTGCTGCTGAGGGCAAAAAGAGGAAAAGAGAGTGAAGAAGACTGTAGCCAGAGTGCTTGGGAAGGCCTCCATCATGGTAGAAGAGGAGGAGGAAGAAGAGAGGTGCTGCACCAGCACCAAGGCAGCCAAACTTATGGGAGATGCCATAAGGTCAGGGGGAGCTGCATCCAAGCCCAAGGAAGCACCTAAGGCTGCATCTAAGCCTAAAGAGTGCACCAAAGAGAAACACAAGAAGCATCCCAGCCACTGAGAAGAACAAGGCCCCAGTGCCTGAGACTGTTGCAGAGGAAGAGGAAGAGAGTGTCCTTCGGAAGCTCAAGCCCAAGATCCCAGACCACAACGATGCTCATCCTGTGGCTGAGGATATGAAGCTCAGGAGAGACTCAGGGCTGAGGAAGTGGAGAGAAGCAGATCCCTATGCTTCAGAAGAAGGACTGCAGTGGACTACAGGTTTCACACCAAGGAGCAGCAGGATTTCTATGAGACAGTTTTGCTTGACAAGAAGCCAATTGTATGTGACATGAGATGGGTCGACTGGACCTACATGAAGGAAAATGAGGAACACTACCCTGGAGTGTATGACAGCTTTAGTGCGTGTGGAGTTGCAGACTTTGTTGGGCAGAAGCTCACAAAGTGGAACGAGGAGCTAATCATGCAATTCTACTCCACAGCACACTTCTACCCAGATGGGAGGATCACATGGATGTCAGAGGGTACAAGGTACCAATCCACTGTTGAGGAATGGGCGAAGTTGATCAATGCCCCAGAGGAGCAAGCAGATGACTTGGACATTTATGCCAAGAAAAATGCATAACAACTCCATGTCCAACATGTACAAGGAGATTCCCGAATGAAGACTTGACACTCAAGTTTGGCTCAGTGACACTTGCTATCAGGATTGCCTACGATCAACTGGATCCTTAGGCACACCCTTCTGCCCAAGTCTGGAGATCACAAGATGATCAGAGGTCATGCGATTTTGCTTCATATCTTTGATGTCCTCAGAAATTCAAAGTCATGAGCCTCATAGTGGAAACATCAAGAGGACACTGCCAGATCAGAAGAGGAGTGTGGATATGCCCCACAGATTCAGGAGCTCATCAACTCAAAGATGGGCACGGGCACATACTTGTTGGATAAGGAACACCTGCCCATCCGTCCAGACTTGAAGATAATCAAGTGTTATGACTGAGAATGAGCCCATCATCTGCCAGCACAAGCCAAGAAGGAGAAGGCGAAGAAGGAGAAAGCTGCCAGGATGCCTACTCAAGAGGAGGCATCTGAATTACTTCCTGAAAACCAAACAAGAGCAGCTTGGTTACCTGATTGCGTCCACCCTGCGGATTGAGCAAGGACTAGCCACCCTGACTCAGAACCAGGCAAGCTTAGAGAGGATCATGGAACAGAGGTTCTATGACTTGGACATCAAGGTGACAGAGATACAGACTGCCGTGGAGCAGCTCCAGGAGACATGAATGAGAGGAGAGGCAGGACCACGACTGATGCTTTTGCGAGGGTGCCACGAGGTCCGAGGTCGTCTGCACTGCCAGTTGCTGACACCAGAGCTACAACGTCTGCACCAGCCACAGCCTCAGTTCCACCAGCTCCAGCATCCACTTCAGCCTCGACTCCGACCACGTCTACCGAAGGCTTCGTCCTTGGAGTGCTCCGGACTCCACCACCACCTGAAGATCAAGCCTGAGCGTCGACTTAGCACTATGCATTTTCTAGGAACTTTTTGGTAACTTGTTGCCAAAGGGGGAGAAAATGTATAGATCATAGGCTTCGAGAGAGAGTGTTGCTTTTATTCTCTCTTGTTTTATTTGGTGGTTTTTCGAACTTTATTTGCTTGTGTGTGAGATACTATGTCATTGCTCGTGAGACATCGATGATCATGTGTTTGATCATAAGCTACACTTAATGTTTGCTTCATATTATCATTATCATTCCATCTTCTTATGTGATCACTCACTATTCTTGGTGATGAGTGCACGTACTTCTTTTCTTATCATTTTGAGCGCTCACCAAGATGTATGTGACATGGAAGAGTAACCCATGATTTTAAACTTCTTGTGCATTTGCAGTCCAAAGCAAATTCTAAATAGCACAAATTTAGGGGGAGCTCTTAATATCCACATACTTCTCAAAAGCGACGATGTATTTCATGATTTATAATTTGTCGAAGCTTTGATCTTATTATGTTCATCAATTACCAAAGGGGGAATGCAAACTATCCCTAGGTGGTTTTGGTAATTTATAACCAACCATATAGCTCATTGAGCTAATTGATATTTCAAGATTTTATTTCAGAAAGCTCAATGATTGGCATGGCCTGGATGTGAAAGTGGAACCCTCAAAATGCTAAGGACAAAGAATTGGCTCAAGCTCAAAAGTTCCAAGACTCTCATTATATTTTAGTGAATCCAGATCACATTGAGTCTTTTAGGAAAAGCAATACTATCAAGGAGGGATGAGGTGTTGCTTAATGAGCCTCTTGCTTTATGTGCTTTTGGTGATATGCTCCAAAATTCCTCAACCACTTTTCCATAGCCACCAAATGACCTAAACCTAAGCCAAACTCGGTCATACCGATTGTCAATCCGGCGCCACCGAGTTTCACTTGTCATTTGCCACTGCCAAACCCTAGCAATTGTCCTACCCGATAAGATCTCGCTCACCGAGATAGGATTGCAAAACTCTCTGTTTTCCCTTTTCGGTAACTTTCGGGTCTTCACCGAAAGAGCCGAAATCGGTCCCACGAGAATGCCATGTAAACTCTCTGTTTTCCTTCTTGTAACTTTTCGGTCCTCACCAGAAAGAGCGAGTCGGTCCCACCAAGTTTACCTGACCAACTCTCTGGTTAGCTTAATTGCCAAACTCCGGTCTCACTGAGTTTGTGCAATCGGTCTCACGAGATTACGTTATGCCCAAACCCTAACCGAATCGGTCCTTACCGAGTTGCATGTCAGTCCCCACCGAAAAATTCCTAAACGGTCACTAGGTACTATTTCGGTCGACCAAGTTTTATGATTCGTCCCACCGAGATTTGGTAAATTGTGTTGTAACAGTTGATTTTGTGTGGAGGCTATAAATACCCCTCCACCTCCTCTTCACTTCGTGGAGAGAGCCATCAGAACCACATACACCATTCCTACTTCATATGCTCTGAGAGAGAACCACCTACTCATGTGTTGAGACCAAGATATTCCATTCAAACCATATGAATCTTGATCTCTAGCCTTCCCCAAGTTGCCTTTCCACTCAAATCTTCTTTCCACCAGATCCAAATCCTATGAGAGAGAGTTGAGTGTTGGGGAGACTATCATTTGAAGCACCAAGAGCAAGGAGTTCTCATCATCAACACACCATTTGTTACTTCTTGGAGAGTGGTGTCTCCTAGATTTGGCTAGGTGTCACTTGGGAGCCTCGACAAGATTTGTGGAGTTGAACCAAGGAGTTTTGTAAGGCAAGGAGATCGGCCTACTTTCATGAAGATCTACCGCTAGTGAGCAAGTCCTTCGTGGGCGATGGCCATGGTGGGATAGACAAGGTTGCTTCTTCGTGGACCCTTCGTGGGTGGGAGCCCTCCGTGGACTCGCCGCAACCGTTACCCTTCGTGGGTTGAAGTATCCATCAACGTGGATGTAGGATAGGCACCAACCTATCCGAACCACGGGAAAAACATCCGTGTCTCCAATAGCGTTTGAATTTTCTAAACCCTTCCCTTATATTCTTGCAGTTGCATGCTTTACTTTTCCGCTTGCCAATTACTCTTTGCAATGCTTGCTTGAATTGTGTAATGATGCTTGACTTTGTCCTAGATAGCTAAATCTGCCAAGAACTAAAATTGGGAAAAGGTTAAGTTTTTATTTGGTCAAGTAGTCTAATCACCCCCCCTCTAGACATACTTTCGATCCTACAACATACCCTCAGCCCCGAGGGAGAACTACTCCCTCCTCGTCATGGAGAGCACCGGGATGATGAAGATGGCCACCGGAGAGGGATTCCCCCCCCCCTCCGGTAGGGTGCCGGAACGGGTCTAGATTGGTTTTTGGTGGCTACGGCGGCTTCTGGCGGCGGAACTCCCGATCTATTGTGCTCTCGGATGTTTTTAGGGTATATGGAGATATATAGGTGAAAGAAGTACGTCAGGGGAGCCACGAGGGGCCCACGAGGGTGGAGGGCGCGCCCAAGGGGGTGGGCGCGCCCCCCTACCTCGTGGCCTCCTCGAAGCTTCCCTTACGTGGACTCCAAGTCTCCCGGGCTTCTTCTGATCCAAAAATAAGTTCCGTGAAGTTTCAGGTCAATTGGACTCCGTTTGATTTTTCCTTTTCTACGATACTCTAAAACAAGGAAAAACAGAAAGTGGCACTGGGCTCTGGGTTAATAGGTTAGTCCCAAAAATCATATAAAATAGCATATAAATGCATATAAAACATCCAAGGTTGATAATATAATAGCATGGAACAATCAAAAATTATAGATACGTTGGAGACGTATCAGCATCCCCAAGCTTAATTCATGCTCGTCCTCGAGTAGGTAAATGATAAAAACAGAATTATTAATGTGGAATGCTACCTAACATATTTCTCTAAGTAATTCTCTTCATTTTGGCAAGAATATTCAGATCCATAAGATTCAAGACAAAAGTTTAATATTGACATAAAAATAATAATACTTCAAGCATACTACTAAGCAATTATGTCTCTTCAAAATAACATGGCCAAAGAAAGTTATCCCTACAAAATCATATAGTCTGGCTATGCTCTATCTTCACCAGACAAAATATTTAAATCATGCACAATCCCGATGACAAGCCAAGCAATTGTTTCATAATTTTGATGCTCTCAAACTTTTTCAATCTTCACGCAATACATGAGCATGAGCCATGGACATAGCACTATAGGTGGAATAGAATGGTGGTTGTGGAGAAGACAAAAAGGAGAAGATAGTCTCACATCAACTAGGCGTATCAACGGGCTTTGGAGATGCCCATCAATAGATATCAATGTGAGTGAGTAGGGATTTCCATGCAACAGATGCACTAGAGCTATAAGTGTATGAAAGCTCAACAAAATAAATAGCTTCTACCCACTTAGTAACGTAGTCAACAGCAACTAAAATATGTGTATATCCCTTAGAGGAAGGAAACGGCCCCATATAATCAAAGCCCCAAACATCAAATGGTTCAATAACAAGTGAATAATTCATAGGCATTTATTGACATCTACTAATATTACCAATTCTTTGACATTCATCACAAGATAAGACAAACATACGGGAATCCTTGAAGAGAGTAGGCCAATAAAAACCGGATTGCAATACCTTATGTGCAGTTCTATCTCCAGTGTGGTGTCCTCCATAAGCTTCGGAGTGACACTTGCGTAGGATCTATTCATGTTCATGCTCAGGTACACAACGTCTAATAACACCATCCACTCCTTCTTTATAAAGATGTGGGTCATCCCAAAAGTAATGTCTCACATAATAGAAAAAGTTTTTCTTTTGCCGGTATGTGAAACTAGGTGGTATAAACTTAGCAACAATGTAATTAGCATAATCAGCATACCATGGAGCAGTGTGAGAAGCATTTATGACATTTAATTGTTCATCAGGAAAGCTATCATCAATAGGTAGTGGGTCATCAAGAACATTTTCTAACCTAGACAAGTTGTCTGCAACGGGGTTCTCAGCTCCCTTTCTATCAATAATATGCAAATCAAATTCTTGTAGCAAGAGAACCCATCTAATAAGTCTAGGTTTAGCATCTTTCTTTTCCATAAGATATTTAATAGCAGCATGATCCGTGTGAATAGTTACTTTAGAATCAACAATATATGGCCTGAACTTATCACAAGCAAATACAACTGCTAAAAATTCTTTTTCAGTAGTGGCATAATTTCTTTGAGCATTCTCTAGAGTTTTACTAGCATATTGAATAACATTTAATTTCTTATCAACTCTTTGCCCTAGAACATCACCTACAACATAATCACTAACATCACACATAATTTCAAAAGGTAAATTCCAATCAGGTGGCTGAATAATAGGTGCAGAGATTAATGTTTTCTTAAGTATTTCAAACGCTTCTACACAATCATCATCAAAGACGAATGGTATATCTTTTTGTAATAAATTAGTCAGAGGCCGAGAAATTTTTGAGAAGTCCTTAATGAACCACCTATAAAAACTAGCATGACCAAGGAAACTTCTTATACCTTTGATGTCCTTGGGACATGGCATCTTTTCAATAGCATCAACTTTAGTTTTATCAACTTCAATGCCTCTTTCAGAAATTTTGTGCCCCAAGACAATACCTTCATTGACCATAAAGTGGCATTTCTCCCAATTCAAGACAAGGTTAGTTTCTTCACATCTCTGTAAAACTCGATCAAGGTTGCTTAAGCAATCATCAAAAGAGGATCCATAAACGAAGAAATCATCCATGAATACCTCACATATCTTTTCACAAAAATCAGAAAATATAGCCATCATGCATCTTTGAAAGGTAGCAAGTGCATTACATAAACCAAAAGGCATACGTCTATAAGCAAAAGTACCCAAAAGGGCAAGTAAAAGTGGTCTTAGATTGATCATCAGCTGACACAGGTATTTGGGAGAAACCAGAATAACCATCTAGAAAGCAAAAATGTGTATGTTTGGATAATCTTTCTAGCATTTGATCAATAAAAGGTAAGGGGTAATGATCTTTTTTAGTAGCCTTATTTAATTTGCGAAAATCAATTACCATCTTATAACCTGTAATAATTCTTTGCAGAATCAAATCATCTTTATCATTACGAATGACAGTAATACCTCCCTTCTTAGGAACACAATGGATAGGACTTACCCACTGACTATCAGCAACGGGATAAATTATACCTGGCTCAAGGAGCTTTAGTATTTCATTTCATACCACTTCTTTCATCTTAGGATTCAGTCGTCGTTGGTGATCAATAATTGGTTTGGCATCTTTTTCCAAATTTATTTTGTGTTGACATAGAGTGGGACTAATGCCCTTAAGATCATCAAGAGTATATCCAATAGCAGCACGGTGCTTCTTCAGAGTTTTCAATAATTTTTCTTCCTCCTTCTCTGAAAGGTTAGCACTAATAATAACAGGATATATCTTCTTTTCATCAAGATAAGCATATTTAAGAGTATCAGGCAATGGTTTAAGCTCAAACATGGGATCACCCTTGGGTGGAGGAGGATCCCCTAAGTTTTCAACAGGCAAGTTGTGTTTCAGAATAGGTCCCTTTTTAAAGAACACTTCATCTATTTCCGTTCTTTCATTCATATACATATCATTTTCATGGTCTAGCAAATATTGTTCTAAAGGATCACTAGGAGGTACGGCAATAGAAGCAAGACCAATAATTTCATCTTTACTAGGCAATTCTTCTTCACGGTGTTGTCTACGAAATTTAGAAAAGTTGAACTCATGAGACATATCACCTAAACCAATAGTAATAACATCCTTTTTGTAGTCTATACTAGCATTAACAGTGTTTAAGAAGGGTCTACCAGATATAATGGGACAAAAGCTATCTTGTGGGGAACCAAGAACAAGAAAATCTGCGGGATATTTAGTTTTCCCACACAAGACTTCAACATATCTAACAATTCCCATTAGTGAAATAGTATCTCTATTGGCAAGTTTAATGGTGACATCAATTTCTTCTAACTCAGCAGGTGCAATATCATGCATAATTTCTTTGTATAAGTCAATAGGTATTGCACTAGCACTAGAACCCATATCACACAAGCCATGGTAACAATGATCTCCTATTTTAACAGAAATAACAGGCATGCCTACCACAGGTCTATGTTTATCTTTAGCACAAGGTTTAGCAATTCTAGCAGTTTCATCACAGAAATAAATAACATGCCCATCAATATTATCAGCCAAGAGATCCTTAACAATAGCAATATTAGGTTCAACTTTAACTTGCTCAGGAGGTGTGTAGGTTCTAATATTGCTTTTACGAACCACACTTGAAGCTTTAGCATGATCTTTTATCCTAACAAGAAAAGGTGGTTTCTCAACATAAGTAGTAGGAACAATAGGATCATTATAAGTGATAGTCTTTTCTTCAACTTTAATAGGTGCAACCACTTTTACTTCAATGAGAGGATTATATTTAAACCACTTCTCCTTAGGTATATCAACATGAGTAGCAAAAGATTCATAGAAAGAAGCTACTATTTCAGAGTCAAGTCCATATTTAGTGCTAAATTTACGGAAAACATCGGTATCCATAAAAGATTTAACACAATCAAACTTAGGTGTCATACCTGACTCCTTACCTTCGTCGAGATCCCAATCTTCAGAGTTGCGTTTAATTATTTCCAATAAATCCCATTTGAATTCAATAGTCTTCATCATAAAAGAGCCAGCACAAGAAGTATCAAGCATGGTGCGGTTGTTATCAGAAAGCCGAGCATAAAATTTTTGGATAATCATTTCTCTTGAGAGCTCATTATTGGGGCATGAATATAACATTGATTTAAGCCTCCCCCAAGCTTGAGCGATGCTTTCTCCTTCGCGAGGCCAAAAATTATATATATAATTGCGATCACGATGAACAAGATGCATAGGATAAAACTTCTGATGAAATTCCAATTTCAACCATTTGTAGTTCCATGATCCCATATCATCACATAGCCTATACCATGTCAATGCGTCTCCCTCCAAAGATAAAGGGAAGACCTTCTTCTTGATAACATCATCGGGCATACCTGCAAGCTTAAATAATCCACAAACTTCATCCACATATATTAGGTGCTCATCAGGATGTAATGTTCCATCTCCAGCAAATGGATTAGCTAGCAGTTTTTCTATCATACCCGAAGGAATTTCAAAGCAGACATTTTCATTTTCAGTAGGTTCAGTAGATTGAGGAGCAACTCTTTGCTCTACTGGTCGGGGTGAAGATACCCCGAACAAGCCCCTCAGAGGATTACTTTCCATAGTAACAAGTGACAGTAAATTTCAGCACACTATATAAATTTTTCCTTACCAAATTCCACCTACCAAAGGCGCTTCACTCCCCGGAAACGGCGCCAGAAAAGAGTCTTGATGACCCATAAGTATAGGGGATCTATCGTAGTCCTTTCAATAAGTAAGAGTGTCGAACCTAACGAGGAGCAGAAGGAAATGATAAGCGGTTTTCAGCAAGGTATTCTCTGCAAGCACTGAAATTATAGGTAACAGATAGTTTTGTGATAAGATAATTTGTAACGAGCAACAAGTAGCAAAAGTAAATAAAGTGCAGCAAGGTGGCCCAATCCTTTTTTAGCAAGTACAAGCCTGGACAAATTCTTATATAGAGAAAAGCGCTCCCGAGGACACATGGGAATTATCATCAAGCTAGGTTTCATCATGATCATATGATTTGCGTTCGGTACTTTGATAATTTGGTATGTGGGTGGACCGGTGCTTGGGTGTTGTCCTTACTTGGACAAGCATCCCACTTATGATTAACCTCTATTTCAAGCATCCACAACTACAACAAAAGTATTAAGGTAAACCTAACCATAGCATGAAACATGTGGATCCAAATCAGCCCCTTACGAAGTAACGCATAAACTAGGGTTTAAGCTTCTGTCACTCTAGCAACCCATCATCTACTTATTACTTCCCAATACCTTCCTCTAGGCCCAAATAATGGTGAAGTGTCATGTAGTCGACGTTCACATAACACCACTAGAGGAGAGACAACATACATCTCATCAAAATATCGAACGAATACCAAATTCACATGACTACTAATAGAAAGACTTCTCCCATGTCCTCAGGAACAAACGTAACTACTCACAAAGCATATTCATGTTCATAATCAGAAGGGTATTAATATGCATATAGGATCTGAACATATGATCTTCCACCAAATAAAGCAACTAGCATCAACTACAAGGAGTAATCAACACTACTAGCAACCCACAGGTACCAATCCCAGACTTGGAGACAAGAATTGCATACAAGAGATGAACTAGGGTTTGAGAGGAGATGGTGCTGGTGAAGATGTTGATGGAGATAGACCCCCTCCTAATGAGAGGATCGTTGGTGATGACGATGGCGATGATTTCCCCCTCCCGGAGGGAAGTGTCCCCGGTAGAACAGCTCCGCCGGAGCCCTAGATTGGTTCCGCCAAGGTTCCGCCTCGTGGCGGCGGAGTCTCGTCCCAAAAGCTTGCTTATGATTTTTTTCTCATCGAAAGACTCCATATAGCAGAAGATTGGCATCGGAGGGCCACCAGGGGGCCCATGAGGCAGGGGGTGCACCTAGGGGGTAGGGTGCGCCCCCCACCCTCATGGCCACGGTGTGGCCCCCCTCAGGAACTTCTTGCACTCATTATTTTTTATATATTCTGAAAATGACTTCCGTGAAGTTTGAGGACTTTTGGAGCTGTGCAGAATAGGTCTCTAATATTTGCTCCTTTTCCAGCACAGACCAGTTGCCGGCATTCTCCCTCTTTATGTAAACCTTGTAAAATAAGAGAGAATAGGCATAAGTATTGTAACATAATGTGTAATACACTACAAAAAAGACACATCCGTGACATTTTGGGCCGAATTAAAAAAAATATGTCATACATATGACACTTCTATGACGATAATTGTGACAAAACCCGGTATCATCATAGATGTGGTGGGCTCCTACTTCTATGACAGAAAATGGGCTTTTCGTCCTGGGCGGGCCGGAGACGCAGCTGTATGACACTCTTTGGGCCGTCCATGACGGAAAAACCCGTGGTAGAAGTGAGGGGGAGGAAAATTACGGGGAGTTCCCGGTTACGGTGGGAGGTCGGGGGCCGAGCGATGCGCGTTTCTCTCGTACACGTACACACGTGTGTGCGAGGCGTTGACTCTAACTGAACTCGAGCGAGGCATTGGGCTCTAACTGAACCCGAGCGATTGTACTGTAGGCTACGCGTTACTGAACCCGAGCGATCAATCGATGGCTGTTAACTGAACCCGATCGAGCGATTCCTTCGCTACTGCTTGTCGGATTTCGGGTTCCGGCAGACCCTAGAGGTTCGAACACTGGGGTGCGCGCGGAGATCTCTCCCCTACCGATCTACGTCCAATATCCTCGCGTGATCTAAGTTGGAAACAACGAACAACACAAGGGAGACGAGGTTTATACTGGTTCGGGCCACCGTTGTGGTGTAATACCCTACTCGAGTGTGTGGCGTGGTGGATTGCCTCAGGGGCTGAGGATGAACAGTACAAGGGAAGAACAGCCTCGCGAGAGGTGTTCTTGAGCTGGTGCGATGAACTGCTTGGGTGAGTTCAGTCGCCTATCTCTCTCTCTCTCTGCTAGGGCTCTATCAAATCTCTAGATGTCTTTCCCCTTTCTCTATCCATCCATCTCCCTCTATTCTGTGGTGGCTAGCTCTCTTTATAGAGGCCCTGGGCCTCTCCCCAAATAATGAGCGGGAAGGGCGCCAACAATTGGCCATTTTGAAGGGGAACATCTAGTACAGGTTATCCTGACCAAAGGTGGTCTTCGGCTGCCAAAAGCACTGGTGATGACGCCGTCTTAGGCTCCACGGTGACCTCCATCCTGCTGCTCTGCTGGTCTTGGTCTCGTTGCACCGGAATGGTAACCTTTGCCCGATGCCTTGGCATGTGCTTGCCCCCTTTGCACCAAAGGGGAAACAAGGACACTGCGCAGGCCGGTGCCTGCCTGGCGCCCGCCTGGTCTCGATCGTCATGGCTTGCATCACGGGCTCCTTGCGAGGTGCCCCTGCCTTGATCTCTCCGCATCCTCGCGAGCCTGCCTGATGAGGCTGCCTCTGAGGAAGCTTCCGGTCGTCCGCCCCGCGAGGCTTGGCCCCTCGCGAGGGTCTTGAGCTTAAGCTGATGAAGATGGGCCGCGCTAGGCCCCCACTTGAGCCACGCCGCAGGCCGCAGGCAGGCAAGTCTGGGGACCCCCATTCCCAGAACGCCGACAATAGCCCCCAGGCCCAAGGCGCGCCCGGGCTTGGCCTAGCAGGGAGCGTAGAGGCAAGCGCGAAGCGTCATGGGCCCAAAAAGCCTGCGGCCTCGGGCGCCACGTGGCGATTGATTGGTCGTGGACGTCTGCGCTTCCCCATGACGCCTTGTTACACGCCCGGCTAAGCGGATCCGTAGATGCACACAGTTGTTCCTCCTTTCCGTTGCTCGCTTGCCTCCTACCTTTCCTTCTTCTTCGAGCTCCAGCCTCCGCCGCCAATCCGGCTCGAGTTCTTCCTCCTCTTCACCGCCATGGCGCCGATGAAGAAAGGAAGGGGAAAGAAGCCCGCGCCTTCGCCCCGCACACCTCGGACGGCGACCCCCGCCGTTGCCCGGTCGATCATACTCAATCCAGAAGCGTTGAATAAGGTCTGCTCCGCCCTTGCCACTATCTTCAACGAGTGCGGCAGGACCACAGTCTGGCCTGCGTCCCATGCCACCCTTGATAAGATCGTCACGGAGGTCCGATTCTTCGCCGATGCCCTATGGGCGGGTCTGGTTCCCCCCTTTTCTGCCTTCTTCAATGCGGTGCTCTCCCATTATCAGATCCGCATGATGCACCTCGGGCCGGAGTCCATTACTCTTCTGGATGTCTTTGCTTTTGTTTGCGAGGCGATGATAGGCATTCCTCCTTCCGTTGCCCTGCTGCGCCACTTCTTTTCCTTGCGCCTGAGCGATCCCACTCAGTGCTCAGGGTGTGTGAGCTTCTTAGCTGTGCCAGAGACGGCCGCTTCAGGGATCGACTTCGGCCTTCCTCCTCCTGAGGCCAGGTTCAGAGAGCGGCGGCTGTACGTGGACGTTTGAGTGCCCAACCCTCTACTCTCGCACCTGACCTCGCCTGCTGTTCCTCATGCGGGTTGGGACCATGAGGTGCTCGCGAGCCCCCGGCTCGCCTTCGTCTGGCGCCGCTTCCAGAGTTTGAGGGCGCTCAATGTGACAGCACCCAAGGTGGTGAAGGAGTTCCTCCAATGTCGCATTGCTCCTCTTCAGTGCCACTCTCGCCGGATGTGGGACTTTGCGGGGCATAGAGACCACATGCGGCTTCAGGAGGAGGACTTGGTGCCTGAAGTGCTGCGGACGATGCTCAGGGTCTTGACTGGTGATCCTTCCCCAGGTAGCCTTCGGAGTAATGGTGTCCTCTTGTATCTTTGCTCTGGCAGGGCCGATCTTGTGAGGCAGATGCCCAGCTTCGACGAGTAGGGGTTGCGCCCGGCTGGCTGCACAGGGCCCCGTGAGACCCAGCCGCCGTGGTGGCTCCCCCTGCTGCCCACAACGGTCCTTCCTTGGGCGACAGGGCGGGGAGACGAGAACCGGCGGGAGTTGAGGCGACCGATGTCGAGGTGCCGACGCCGCGAGAAGCCTCGAAGGCGGCGTCTCCCGAGGCCCGCCCTGGAGCGGCGGTAGGTGCGGAGTCGCTGCCTATGGTTCCTGAGGCCGGGGCTCCCGAGGCCCCAGCCGTTCCTCGCGAGGCAACGCCTGACGGCGCCTCCCAGGCTGGCTCCTCTAGCGCTGATCATCTTGACGCTTCTTCCGCACCAGAGGCCGACCCCTGCGCTGAGCGCTTAGGTCGGTTCCATGTAGACTTCGAGACCCTCCGCAAGAGAAAGGAGGCCTTGGGTGGCATCGACCTCCCTTGGCGTTTGTTGAAGCGCAGGAAGTACTTTGCCATGGATGAGTAAGTCTTCTTCTTTCTTCGCTCATTTACTTTGCTATCCCTGCGACTGGTTGCGGCCCTTTCAGGCCCTGCCCTGCGAAACTCATCGAGTCAGCCCGGGAGTCATCCCCCCAAGCTTCGCCTTCTCCGCTGGCCCTGGGCTCGCCGAGCTCAAGCGGCACCCCTGCTGCCAGACCGGTTGGTGGAGTGGTCCGTTCCATAGGGCACCTCGAGCCTGTGCGCCCGCTGTCCTTTCTTCCTGAGTCCTCCTGGGGCACATCCGGCTTGCCCCGCGTGCCTCCTCTGATCATAGATGGTAAATGGCTGAAGTCTGTCTTTGGCTCCTCCTCCGTGGGTGGACCGACACCAGGCCGGATTCCCAGAGAGGTCCGTTCAGCGATGGCAAGGGCGCCAGCCCCCAGCTCCGCGCCGGGAGGGGGCTTGCCGCCTCGGGGCCCTCCGCATGCTCCGGTGGAAGAGGGTGATGCGGATGATATTCTCATGCGCACCCGGGAGCGACGCGCCCTTCGCGAAGAGTTCCTCCAGAGGGCGGCGGATGCGGTGAGCCAGATCGGGGCAGAGCTTGGTGACGAGGATGCGCGCCTCGAGGCCAAAGGCCTGCACCTTGCTGAGGAGAGGCGCAAACTAAAGGTAGCCATCGCCCTCGCGCATTACCAACGTGATCTCAAAAACGCGAAGGCTGAAGCGTCGCTGGCAGCTTCGCGGGAGGCCTGCTCCCAGGCCGTCGAGGAGGCTCGGGAAGCAGACCGACGGTGCAAGGATGCGGAGGAGCGCGCATGGGAGCTCCAGGCCTAGAGCAACAAGTGGAACTACACCAGGCGGCCCTTGAGTCGATGGAGGGGGCCCCTGTTGACCGGGTGGAGCTTCTGAAGTGCGAGGAGGCGCTGATGTTGGAGGCTGCCGAGCGCAACCTTGATCTTGAGCGGTTGGAGACGAGGGAGCGCCTCGTGGCTCGGGCGGAGGATGACATTGCCGCGCGCAAAGCCCAGGCCCAGGAAGAAGTCGATCGCCGCGTGGTGGAAGCTCGCTCGGCCTTCGAGCGCGAATACGAGACGAGGTTGGGGCTGATCAAGGCCGAGGCTGAGGGCAGGACCTTAGCCCTCAGGGCCAGACTGGCCGAAGTGACGCGGCGTGCGGACTCCTTCGCAGCCACCCTCAGCGCAGCACAGGCGGAGCTGTCCTCTTCCCGGGCCGAGCAGCTTCTTCTCCAACAGAGGGTTGATGACGCTGAGGCCGTCGCGTAGCGAAATGAGGACGAGATCCGTCGGCGGCGGGTTCTGGAGCATGAGCATGCCCCCATGCTTCAAACGCTCAGAGAAATGGCCAACACAGCTTTGGGCAACATCTGCGAGGCTGTCGCTAAGGAGCCGCACGAGGTCAACTACGCCGGCAACCTCCAGTTTTTCGCCGATGTGGTGACGCTTCTGGAGAACCGCTCCGAAAGGTCCCGTTGGCTTGTCGAAGAGAGGAGCCGAGCCTTGCTCGGGCGTGCATTCTCCCGCATCTTCAGCTATCTACTGGGCAGGGACCCCCACTTCGACTTTGACACTGCCATCGCACCCGTGCCCATAGCCGTCCGGGGCGACCTGGCGCGATGGGTGGAGGACAATGTGGACGCCCTCGTCAGGGCCTTTGTGTCTGATGATGACGGCGTGGTCGTGGCCGCCAATGAAGGCGGTGTTGTGGACGAGCCTGGCGCTGACGGAGATGCTGGCGGCGGCGGTGGCAATGTCAACGATGCCAATGATGCCTCCGAGGATGCCCAAGAAGACGCGGTGAGTGATATGTCCGACTGACCGCATGTCACTGTTGTTTATCCTGCACGAAGAAGGTTCGGGCTTGGCCCTGAAGAATATAAGAGCATTTTGGGAGGGGAAGCCCCTCATGTAAAGGTTTGCAATTAGTACCCTTGTAAGTATAACATTGCGTGTGAACTTAGCCGCTGGCCCAGTGACGAGTCAGCTGACTTGTGTACCTTCCGACCCCAACGAGTCCTGAGTGGGCCTGCGAGGGCCGCTGTACCTCGGGTGTCGCCTGATTAACTTGTAGATTCCGCGATGAGGACCTCCGGAAAGGGTGCGGCAACAGCGGTCCTGGCTGTAAAACGTGCCTGGCCCGGCCCGGCTCGCGAGGGGGGGCAGCCGACGCTAACTTTGGATGCAAAGCCAAAACCAGAACGCGAGAGATTGCTCGAACGATACTAAACACCCCTTCCCCCAAACACACACAAGCATCGAGCTCAAACCCAACTTAAATCCAAATCGAAGAACTTTGTCAACAAGGAAAGGCAAAAGCAAAAGGCCGCGTCCGGCACCTAGTCTAGTCTTCGACATCTTCTCACCAGCGCGGAGCTAAGTGCTGCCACTGGGCGTGGGCGGGAGCCCCCGAGGCCCGAGGGCGGCTCTCCGGAGACTCCGGGGCGTGTACAGCCCCACTCATTATTACGTGAGAGTCACAGGCGGCGAGCTTCACAGGCACTGGGCCTTCTTCACAGGTATCGGCCTTGCTTCATATCGCCGGACGAGGGCCCCGCCTTGCGCCTCACTCTGCCGCCATCAACGACGACCGGAAACCAAGGACGACGCCAATGGGGCAGAGCGGTTGCCAGCGGTTCCCCCGACGACCACGGGTCCCCTGCCGGGGGCAGGCCCTGGGGCACCTCCCCGGCAGAGGGCCTACCTCCTGAGAACGCCTTGCTCCGACCACCGCAGGGACGAACCCGAATCTCGGCCCCTCTCCTGCAGCCCCTTGCGCCCTCCTCCTGAGGGGTATGAGGCTGCAGAATTGGGGCAGCCACCTGCTGCGGCGACCTGTATCTCCTGCGACCCATGGTTAGCATAAGCTTGCTCCTGAGTGATGAATGGTACCCGATAGTTGCCGCCCCCGGTGTGGTTGTCGAGGCTCTCCTGGGTTCCCAAAAGAGCTCAGCTCCTGGCGTCTCCTCGCCCCAGCCTGGCCCGAGGAATGAGCCATGATCTTCTTCCAGTGCGTACCCCTGATCCACCATGCGGGGCACATAAGCTTCTGGGGCCACTGCCCCGTGCGGCTCGCCGTAGCGCCCCGCATGCCACGCATCCTGGCTTGGAGCGCCGTCTTGGGGGTGAAGGCGCGGCGGTCCGCCGAAGCCGAAGGCCGCGGCGTGCACCCCTTCGCTGGCCTGAGAAGAGGCCGGCGTGACCTGTCGCCTGGTGCTGGCAAAGGCGTTGACGCTGAACGGGCCCTGGAGTCCGCTGGAAGTTGCGTGCATGCGCACGACGCTACCAGACGGCCCGCCTGGGGTCTGGGGTGGCAGCTGGACGCAGAAAGGAGGTGTTCCCGAGGCGGCGGCGTCCAGGAGCTCGGCTACTCGCTCCAGCAACACGTCCCGGCCGCCCTCCAGCAGCCGGCACCGTAGCAGCTCTCGGGCCACCGTGAGCGCGGCCCTGGAGTTCGCTTGCTCCCATCAGGTGTACGGCGCCGTGGCTGCGGCATGGTTTGAGGCCCTTGCCGCGGCCCGCACCTGCCGTGGTGTGAGGGCAGGCGGCGTCTGATACGTCTCCAGCGTATCTATAATTTTTGATTGCTCCATGCTATATTATCTACTGTTTTGAATGTTTATGGGCTTTATTATACACTTTTATATCATTTTTGGGACTAACCTATTAACCCAGAGCCTAGTGCCAGTTTCTGTTTTTACCCTGTTTTAGGGTTTCGAAGAAAAGGAAAATCAAACGGAGTCCAATTCACCTGAAACTTCACGGAACTCATTTTTGGAAGGAAAGAAGCCCAGAAGACTTCGAGTGCACATCGGGGGACCTGTGAGGAGGTCACGAGGCAGGGGGGGAGCCCCCCTGGGCGTGCCCTCCACCCTCGTGAGCCCCTCGTGGCCCCCCTGACGTACTTCTTCCGCCTATATATCTCCATATACCCTAAAAACATCCGAGAGCACAATAGATCGGGAGTTCCGCCGCCATAAGCCTCCGTAGCCACCGAAAACCAATCTAGACCCGTTCCAGCACCCTGCCGGAGTGGCAATCCCTCTCCGGTGGCCATCTTCATCATCCCGGTGCTCTCCGTGACGAGGAGGGAGTAGTTCTCCCTTGGGGCTGAGGGTATGTACCAGTAGCTATGTGTTTGATCTCTCTCTCTCTCGTGTTCTTGATTTGGCATGATCTTGATGTATCACGAGCTTTGCTATTATAGTTGGATCTTATGTTTCTCCTCCCCCTCTTCTCTCTTGTAATGAATTGAGTTTCCCCTTTGAAGTAATATTATCGGATTGAGTCTTTAAAGATTTGAGAACACTTGATGTATGTCTTGCCATGGATATCTGTGGTGACAATGGGATATCACGTGATTCACTTGATGTATGTTTTGGTGATCAACTTGCGGGTTCCACCCATGAACCTATGCATAGGGGTTGGCACACGTTTTCGTCGTGATTCTCTGGTAGAACTTTGGGGCACTCTTTGAGGTCCTTTGTGTTGGTTGAATAGATGAATCTGTGATTGTGTGACGCATATCGTATAATCATACCCACGGATACTTGAGGTGACATTGGAGTATCTAGGTGACATTAGGGTTTTGGTTGATTTGTGTCTTAAGGTGTTATTCTAGTACGAACTCTAGGGATGTTTGTGACACTTATAGGAATAGCCCAACGGATTGATTGGAAAGAATAACTTTGAGGTGGTTTCGTACCCTACCATAATCTCTTCGTTCGTTCTCCTCTATTAGTGACTTTGGAGTGACTCTTTGTTGCATGTTGAGGGATAGTTATGTGATCCAATTATGTTAGTATTGTTGAGGGAACTTACACTAGCGAAAGTATGAACCCTAAGCCTTGTTTCAGCGCATTGCAATACCGTTTACGCTCACTTTTATCATTAGTTACGTTGCTGTTTTTATATTTTCAGATTACAAAAACTATTATCTACTATCCATATACCACTTGTATCACCATCTCTTCGCCGAACTAGTGCACCTATACAATTTACCATTGTATGGGGTGTGTTGGGGACACAAGAGACTCTTTGTTATTTGGTTGCAGGGTTGCTTGAGAGAGACCATCTTCATCCTATGCCTCCTACGGATTGATAAACCTTAGGTCATCCACTTGAGGGAAATTTGCTACTGTCCTACAAACCTCTGCACTTGGAGGCCCAACAACGTCTACAAGAAGAAGGTTGTGTAGTAGACATCAAGCTCTTTTCTGGCGCCGTTGCCGGGGAGGTGAGTGCTTGAAGGTATATCTTTAGATCTTGCAATCGAGTCTTTTAGTTTCTTTTTTTATCACTAGTTTAATTTATAAAACAAAACTATAAAAAATGGAATTGAGTTTGTCTCATACGCTTCACCTTTTTAATATCTTTCGTGAGTATGATGGAAAGGATAATTGTGCTCAAGTGCTAGAAGAAGAAATCTATAAAATGTTTGGCACTAAATATTTGAATGATGAGCATGATTGCAAGGTTGTTAGTATGAATTCCTTGAATATTTATGATGCTAATGATATGCAAAGCCACAAGCATGGGGAAGCTACGTTTGATGAAGATGATAATTTTTGTCCCCCAAGTTTTGATGAGCAAATTTATTATGATGAAAGCATTCCTCCTATCTATGATGATTATTGTGATGACACGTATGCTTTAAAGAATAATGATAACCATGAAACTTGTCATCTTGAGCTTAATTTTCAATCACATGATAGTTATTTTGTTGAGTTTGTTCCCACTATTATTCATGAGAAGAATTTTGCTTGTGTGGAGAGTAGTAAATTTTCTATGCTTGTAGATCATGAAAATAATGCTTTAGGTGCTGGTTATATTGTTGAATTAATTCATGATTCTACTGAAAATTATTATGAGGGAGGAATATATGCTTGTAGGAATTGCAATAATATCAAGTTTCCTCTCTATGTGCTTAAAGTTTTGAAGTTGTGCTTGTTTTACCTTCCTATGCAAGTTGATTCTTGTTCCCACAAGTTGTTTTCTCACAAAATCCCTATGCATAGGAAGTATGGTAGACTTAAATGTGCTAGTCATATTCTTCAGGATGCTCTCTTTATGTTTCAATTATTATCTTTTATGTGAGCATCATTGAAATCACCATGCCTAGCTAGGGGCGTTAAACGATAGCGCTTGTTGGGAGGCAACCCAATTTTATTTTTGTTCCTTGCTTTTTGTTCCTGTTTAGTAATAAATAATTCATCTAGCCTCTGTTTAGATGTGGTTTTATGTGTTTAATTAGTGTTTGTGCCAAGTAGAACCTTTGGGAAGACTTGGGGGAAGTCTTTGTGATCATGCTTTAAAAAACAGAAACTTTAGCGCTCACGAGAATTGCTGCCATATTTATTTAGAGAGTGCTATTTAATTAATTATTTTTGAAGATGATTAATATATAAATTCCTCAGGTCCATAAATTTATTTGAGAATTTTATGAGTTCCAGAAGTATACGTTTGATTCAGATTACTACAGACTGTTCTGTTTTTGACAGATTCTGTTTTTCATGTGTTGTTTACTTATTTTGATGAATCTATGGCCATTAAAAGAGTTTATAAACCATAGAGAAGTTGGAATATAGTAGGTTTAACACCAATATAAATAAATAATGAGTTCATTACATTACCTTGAAGTGGTGATTTATTTTCTTATACTAACGGAGCTTACGAGTTTTCTGTTAAGTTTTGTGTTATGAAGTTTTCAAGTTTTGGGTAAGGATTCGATGGACTATGGAATAAGGAGTGGCAAGATCCTAAGCTTGGGGATGCCCAAGGCACCCCAAGGTAATATTCAAGGACAACCAAGAGCCTAAGCTTGGGGATGCCCCGGAAGGCATCCCCTCTTTCGTCTTCGTTCATCGCTTTTGAGATTTAGGGAGACCATGATATGAGAGGAATTAAGGAGACACAAAAGCTCAAGCTTGGGGATGCCCAAGGCACCCCAAGATAATATTTCAAGAAGTCTCAAGCATCTAAGCTTGGGGATGCCCCGGTTGGCATCCCACCTTTCTTCTTCAACAACTATCGGTTAGTATCGATTGATCCTAAGTTTTTGCTTCTTCACATGATGTTTGCTATTCTTAGATGTCATTTTATTTTGCTTTGCTTGATGTTTGAATAAATTACCAAGATCTGAAATTATTAAATGTTAGAGATTCTTCACATAGTTGCATAATTATTCGACTACTCATTGATCTTCACTTATATCTTTCGGAGTAGTTTGTCATTTGCTCTAGTGCTTCACTTATATCCATTTAGAGCATGGTGGTGGTTTTATTTTATAAATAGATGAACTCTCATCTTCACTTAGATTATTTTGAGAGTCTTAAATAGCATGGTAATTGCTTAAAATCCTAATATGCTAGGTATTCAAGAATAATAAAATTCTCTTATGAGTGTGTTGAATACTATGAGAAGTTTGATACTTGATAATTGTTTTGAGATATGGAGATGGTGATATTAGAGTCATGCTAGTTGAGTGGTTATGAATTTGAGAAATACTTGTGTTGAAGTTTTGTGATTCCCGTAGCATGCACGTATGGTGAATCATTATGTGATGAAGTCAGAGCATGATTTATTTATTGATTGTCTTCCTTATGAGTGGCGGTCGGGGACGAGCGATGGTCTTTTCCTACCAATCTATCCCCCTAGGAGCATGCGCGTAGTACTTTGTTTTGATAACTAATAGATTTTTGCAATAAGTATGTGAGTTCTTTATGACTAATGTTGAGTCCATGGATTATACGCACTCTCACCCTTCCACCATTGCTAGCCTCTCTAGTACCGCGCAACTTTCACCGGTACCATAACCCACCATATACCTTCCTCAAAACAGCCACCATACCTACCTATTATGGCATTTCCATAGCCATTCCGAGATATATTGCCATGCAACTTTCCACCATTCCGTTTATTATGACACACTCCATCATTGTCATATTTCTTAGCATGATCATGTAGTTGACATCGTATTTGTGGCAAAGCCACCATTCATAATTCTTTCATACATGTCACTCATGAGTCATTGCACATCCCGGTACACCACCGGAGGCATTCATATAGAGTCATATCTTTTCTAAGTATCGAGTTGTAATCCTTGAGTTGTAAGTAAATAAAAGTGTGATGATCATCATTATTAGAGCATTGTCCCAGTGAGGAAAGGATGATGGAGACTATGATTCCCCCACAAGTCGGGATGAGACTCCGGACGAAAAATAAATAAAAGAGGCCAAAGAAGCCCAAATAAAAAAATAGAAAGAAAAGAGGCCATAAAAAAGAGAAAAGGCCCAAATAAAAAAAATAAAAAATGAGAGAAAAAGAGAGAAGGGGCAATGCTACTATCCTTTTACCACACTTGTGCTTCAAAGTAGCACCATGATCTTCATGATAGAGAGTATCCTATGTTGTCACTTTCATATACTAGTGGGAATCTTTCATTATAGAACTTGGCTTGTATATTCCAATGATGGGCTTCCTCAAATTTCCCTAGGTCTTCGTGAACAAGCGAGTTGGATGCACACCCACTAGTTTCTTTTGTTGAGCTTTCATACACTTATAGCTCTAGTGCATCCGTTGCATGGCAATCCCTACTCACTCATATTGATATCTATTGATGGGCATCTCCATAGCCCATTGATACGCCTAGTTGATGTGAGACTGTCTTCTCCTTTTTGTCTTCTCCACAACCACCACTCTATTCCACCTATAGTGCTATGTCCATGGCTCACACTCATGTATTGCGTGAAGATTGAAAAAGTTTAAGAACATCAAAAGTATGAAACAATTGCTTGGCTTGTCATCGGGGTTGTGCATGATTTAAATATTTTGTGTGGTGAAGATGGAGCATAGCCAGACTATATGATTTTGTCGGGATAGCTTTCTTTGGCCATGTTATTTTGAGAAGACATAATTGCTTAGTTAGTATGACTTGAAGTATTATTATTTCTATGTCAATATGAACTTTTTTCTTGAATCTTATGGATCTGAATATTCATACGACAATTAAGAAGAATCACATTGAAATTATGCCAAGTAGCACTCCGCATCAAAAATTATGTTTTTTATCATTTACCTACTCGAGGACGAGCAGGAATTAAGCTTGGGGATGCTGATACGTCTCCAACGTATCTATAATTTTTGATTGCTCCATGCTATATTATTCTACTGTTTTGAATGTTTATGGGCTTTATTATACAATTTTATATCATTTTTGGGACTAACCTATTAACCCAGAGCCCGTGCCAATTTCTGTTTTTACCCTGTTTTAGGGTTTCGAAGAAAAGGAAAATCCAAATGGAGTCCAATTGACTGAAACTTCACGGAACTCATGGAAGGAAAGAAGCCCAGAAGACTTGGAGTGCACGTCAGGGGATCTGCGAGGAGGTCACGAGGCAGGGGGCGCCCACCCCCTGGGCGCGCCCTCCACCCTCGTGAGCCACTCGTGGCCCCCCTGACGTACTTCTTCCGCCTATATATCTCCATATACCCTAAAAACATCCGGAGCACAATAGATGGGAGTTCCGCCGCCAGAGCCTCCGTAGCCACCGAAAACTAATCTAGACCCGTTGGCACCCTGCTAGAGGGGGCAATCCTTCTCCGGTGGCCATCTTCATCATCTCGGTGTCTCCATGAAGAGGAGGGAGTAGTTCTCCCTCGGGGGTGAGGGTATGTACCAGTAGCTATGTGTTTGATCTCTCTCTCTATCTCGTGTTCTTGATTTGGCACGATCTTGATGTATCGCGAGCTTTGCTATTATAGTTGGATCTTATGTTTCTCCTCCCCCTCTTCTCTCTTGTAATGAGTTGAGTTTCCCCTTTGAAGTAATCTTATCTGATTGAGTCTTTAAAGATTTGAGAACACTTGATGTATGTCTTGCCATGGATATCTGTGGTGACAATGGGATATCACGTGATTCACTTGATGTATGTTTTGGTGATCAACTTGCGGGTTCCACCCATGAACCTATGCATAGGGGTTGGCACATGTTTTCGTCGTGATTCTCCAGTAGAACTTTGGGGCACTCTTTGAGGTCCTTTGTGTTGGTTGAATAGATGAATCTGAGATTGTGTGATGCATATCGTATAATCATAGCACGGATACTTGAGGTGACATTGGAGTATCTAGGTGACATTAGGGTTTTGGTTGATTTGTGTCTTAAGGTGTTATTCTAGTACGAACTCTAGCGGTATTTGTGACACTTATAGGAATAGCCCAACGGATTGATTGGAAAGAATAACTTTGAGGTGGTTTCGTACCCTGCCATAATCTCTTCGTTCATTCTCCGCTATTAGTGACTTTGGAGTGACTCTTTGTTGCATGTTGAGGGATAGTTATGTGGTCCAATTATGTAAGTATTGTTGAGGGAACTTACACTAGCGAAACTATGAACCCTAGGCCTTGTTTCAATGCGTTGCAATACCGTTTACGCTCACTTTTATCATTAGTTACGTTGCTGTTTTTATATTTTCAGATTACAAAAACTATTATCTACTATCCATATACCACTTGTATCACCATCTCTTCACCGAACTAGTGCACCTATACAATTTACCATTGTATTGGGTGTGTTGGGGACACAAGAGACTCTTTGTTATTTGGTTGCAGGGTTGCTTGAGAGAGACCATCTTCATCCTACGCCTCCTACGGATTGATAAACCTTAGGTCATCCACTTGAGGGAAATTTGCTACTGTCCTACAAACCTCTGTACTTGGAGGCCCAACAACGTCTACAAGAAGAAGGTTGTGTAGTAGACATCAGCGTCTGGCCGCGTTGCCCGCGCCCCGCAGTGCCCTGCGGAGCGCGGGCTGCCTGAGGCGCAAGGTTGAGGTCGCCCTGGGTCGGTGACACGGCGTGGGCGGGCCACGCTGCCCAGCGGTCGGCGTTGGCAGCCGGGTCGCTTGACATGTGAACGGCGAGGCGACGGAACGCGATGCGGAGGAAGAAGCATTCCAGCGCACCCCTACCTGGCGCGCCAAATGTCGGATTTCGGGTTCCGGCAGACCCTTGGGGTTCGAACACTGGGGTGCGCGCAGAGATCTCTCCCCTACCGATCTACGTCCAATCTCCTCGTGTGATCTAAGCTGGAAACAACGAACAACACAAGGGACACGAGGTTTATACTGGTTCGGGCCACCGTTGTGGTGTAATACCCTACTACAGTGTGTGGCGTGGTGGATTGCCTCAGGGGCTGATGATGAACAGTACAAGGGAAGAACAGCCTCGCGAGAGGTGTTCTTGAGCTGGTGCGATGAACTGCTTGGGTGAGTTCAGTCGCCTCTCTCTCTGCTAGGGCTCTATCAGATCTCTAGATGTCTTCCCCCTCTCTCTATCCATCCATCTCCCTCTATTCTGTGGTGGCTAGCTCTCTTTATAGAGGCCCTGGGCCTCTCCCCAAATAATGAGCGGGAAGGGCGCCAACAATTGGCCATTTTGAAGGGGAACATCTAGTACAAGTTATCCTGACCAAAGGTGGTCTCGGCTGCCAAAAGCACTGGTGATGACGCCGTCTTGGCCTCCACGGTGCCTCCGTCCTGCCGCTCTGCTGGTCTTGGTCTCGTTGCACCGGAATGGTAACCTTTCCCGATGCCTTGGCCTGTGCTTGCCCCCTTTGCACCAAAGGGGAAACAAGGACACTGCGCAGGCCGGCGCCCGCCTGGCGCCCGCCTGGTCTCGATCGTCATGGCTTGTGTCACGGGCTCCTCGCGAGGTGCCCCTGCCTTGATCTCTCCACCTCCTCGCGAGCCTGACTGATGAGGCTGCCTCTGAGGAAGCTTACGGTCGTCCGCCCCGCGAGGCTTGGCCCCTCGCGAGGGTCTTGAGCTTGAGATGATGAAGATGGGCCGCACTGGGCCCCCACTTGAGCCACGCCGCAGGCTGCAGGCAGGCAAGTCTGGGGACCCCCGTTCCCAGAACACCGACACTGCTGCTAACTGAAGCCGATCGATTGGATGAACAGTGAGTGTTGCGGGGGGGTTGGATGAACAGTGAGCGGTGGCGTTGCCTCTGGATGAACAGGACCCCGTGGTGTGGAGGGCTGGATGAACAGTAGACGGTAGAGGGGTGCCCGTGGAGGGGTGGTTGAACAGGACCCCGTGGTGTGGAGGGCTGGTTGAACAGTAGACGGTGGAGGGGTGCCCGTGGAGGCGTGGTTGAACAGTAGCCGGTGGAGTAGCGCGCGGTGGAGGCTGGATGAACAGGAGCCCGTGGAGGCTGGAGGAGGTCAACGATAGCCCGTGGAGGCTGGAGGAGGTCGACGATGGAGATGAACAGTATCCCGTGGAGTCCCGTTTTGCGGTACGCCACACCCCTCCCGATGAACAGGACCCCCGTTTCGACCGTAGGAGGTCCGTTTCGTCCGTTTTGCGGTACACCACACCCCTTCTCGATCAACAGGACCTCCGTTTCGACCGTAGGAGGTCTGTTTCGTCCGTTTTGTGGTACGCCACACCCCTCCCAATCAACAGGACCCCTTTCGACCGTAGGAGGTCCATTTCCTCCGTTTTGCGGTACGCCAGACCCCTCCCGATCAACAGGACCCCGTTACGAACGTAAGGTCCGTTTCCTCCGTTTGCGGTACGCCAGCCTCGTTTCCATCGCCTGTTCCATCCAAGCCCTCCCGATGAACACGCCACGCATTCCGTTCCGACCAGCCGGTTGGCTCCCACGCGTTCCGTCTCCCGATGAACACGACGCATTCCATTGCCTCCCCATGAACACGACGCATTACGTTGCCTCCCCATGAACACGACGACGACGCTGTTGCTCCATTCCGACCCCAGCCATGTACACGAGCCCTGGCCATACGTATGCGTGAGTAGGCGTTCGAGACCCCACCCGTATGTACATATACGTGGCCGTATTTTCTTTCTTGCACCCTGGCCGCTGTACGTACGTGTACATGCTACATGCGCGCCTCTACTACGACACGTGCGCGCCTCTACATCCACCAGTATATATGTACGTACACGTTCGCGACCAGAATGACAACGCTACGTATGCTTCGACCAGGTGGGTCCCGACTGTCAGGCACTTCCTTGCGTGCGAAGATGTAGCTGGTGGGTCCCAACAGTCCGGGGGGAAACGTTTTTTTCACGAAATACGGTGGCCTATCCGGTGGGTCCCCGCTATCAGGTGCAGGAATAGTTATTTTGCATGTAATAAGGAGGCACTTCCTTGTTGTGGCCGTGGACCCAGCTGTCAGCCTCTCCACGTACAGTCCACGTCCGATGGAAGCCGTTCCTTGACCACGTTGACCACGCCACGTCGAGAGCACCAGGGTAGTGGATGACGGCGTGGCCTAGGAAGGGGACGATGTGGAGCCGGGGAAGACGCGGCAGTGGATGCCCACGCGTAGAGCAGTACGAGGGTTTACTAGTTCGCTGCGGTGTGAGGCTGTCGTCGCCGCAGAATAATAGGGGGTGTGGGTGAGTAGAGGGATGGCCTGGCCAGCGGTGGGAGTAGTAGGGGGCGGTGAGGCCTCCGCCGCATCGCAGCCGGCCATGGGAGGCAGGAGCACGAGGCACGACCGGCGCTGGTTTGGGCGGCTGGAGCAAGAAGACCAGAGGTTGAAGAAGCACTGCGGCCGTTGGATGGACATAGTACGGTCACTGGAGCTAGAATCGTGCATATTGACTAAGTTGACAAAGCCCTCCGTCCCCGTCAACTTAGTAGGCCCACAAGTCAGCCTGCCACTATACTGGGTCCCAGCTAACAGGGAGAGTATTCATTTTTTGTGCGTAATAAGGAGGCACTTCCTTGCGTGCGAAGATATAGCTGGTGGGTCCGAGCTGTCAGCAGCGGTAATGTTTTTTCGCGAAATATAGAGGCCCTTTCGGTGGGTCCCTGATGTCAGGTGGAGGAATCATTATTTTGTGCGTAATAAGGATGCATTTCCTTGCGTGCGGACGTGGAGCCAGTTGTCGGCCTCTCCACGTACAGTCCACTTTAGATGCATGTCGGTCATTGACCACGTTAACCAGGCCGCGCCGAGAGCACCAGCGCGGTGGACGACGGCGAGGCCTAGGAAGGGAACGACACGGAGGCAGGGAAGACTCGGCAGTTGTTTCCCACGCGGAGGGGACTACGACTGTACGAGGGTTTACTGGTTCATCTGTCATCGCCGGAGAATAACAGCAGGTGTGGGTGAGTAGAGGGATGGCTAGGCCAGCGATGGGAGTACGGTGGGGCGGTGAGGCATGCGCGGCAGCAGAGCTAGCCGCGGGGAGGAGGGAGCAGGCAGTCCCGCCAGCGCTTATTTGAGCGGCTGGAGCAGGAAGAGCAGAGATTGAAGAAGCACGACGGCCGTTGGATGGCCATCCAACAGTCACTGCTTGTGCCTAAACCTTTTTTTAGGAAAGCCTCAAATCTGTGGAAAACAACATACAGCCCATCTGCCATTATTTCTAATTATTTTGCAGCCCATTTGCTAATATTAAGGGTTTTTTTGGAGCTCATATTCTTTTTGTTAGCATTACAGCCCATATTGTGGCCACAGTTAAAAAATTATATGAAATTTTGCATATTTCGGTGCGGTCTGAACTATTTTTAATCCTGAAATTTCGACTCACATTCAAACTGATTTTAAAAATAAATGTATATATCAATATAAAATCCAACAAATTCTCCACGCATAAAAATTAATGTAATTTAAAATCTCGAAATGAAAAAAAAGATATTTGAAACTAATTGCCGGTTTGATGTGTTTTAAAAATGTACAGCCCATTTCTCATTACTGATGGGCCATTTTCTCGGCTAGCTGAATGAAAGCTCTCCTCGTCTTGAAAGATTTGCAGCCCAACAGGCCTGACAAAGCGACTTACTTGGAAAATCACAAAAAATGGGCTGTGGCCGTGGACCCAGCTGTCAGCCTCTCCATGTACAGTACTCTTCCGATGGAATGTCGTTGACCATGTTGACCACGTCGTGCCGAGAGCACCAAGGCGGTGGACGACGGCGAGGCCTAGGAAGGGGATGATGCGGAGCCGGGGAAGACACGGCAGTGGATGCCCACGCGGAGAGGAGTACGAGGGTTCACTGGTTCGACTGTGGTGTGAGGCTGCTGTCGCCGCAGGGCCTGGCTAGCGGTGGGAGTATTAGGGGTGATGAGGCCTCAACGGCAGCACAGCCAGCCACTGGAGGCAGGAGCAGGCGGTCTCCCCGCCGCTGGTTTGGGCGGCTGGTGCAAGAAGAGTAGCGATTGAAGAAGCAGCAGGACCGTTCGATTCAAATCCAACGGTTACTGCTGCTAGAATCGTTTGTTGACTAAGTTGACAAGCCCTGCGTCCACGTCAACTTAGTAGGCCCACAGGTCAGCCTCCCAACCGGTGCGCCCTAGATGTCAGTGGGAGGAATCATTTTTTCGCGTAATAAGGAGGCAGTTGATTGCGTGCGGCCAGGCCAGCGGAGGGAGTAGGGTGGGTCGGGGAAGCCTACGCGGCATCATAGCGGGCCACAAGAGGAGGGAGCAGGCAGTCCCGCCGGCGCTAGTTTAGGCGGCTGGAGCAGGAAGATCAGAGATTGAAGAAGCACGTCGGTCGTTGGATGGACATCCAACAGTCACTGCTACTAGAATCGTGTGTTCACTAACAAAGCCTTGCGTTAAAAAGTCAGCCTCGAAATCTGTGGCATGTACAGCCCATTTGCTATTATTTTTATAATTTTTACTCATTTTCTAATTCATATGGAATTTATTGCAGCCCGTTTTCCATTTTTAGAATTGCTGGCCATTTTCTGGTCAGTACCAAGGTCAAAAAATTAACTAAATATGTGGGAAATTTTGAAAATTCACACATTTTTGCTGGGGAACGAAATATTCTTAATCCAAAAATTAATAGCCATACTGAAACAAATTTAAAAATAAATTAGTACTATGTCATGTTAAATCCAATGAAATACGTATAAGATATCAGTGAAGAACAAAAACAAAAAAGAAACTTATATCCCATTTGCTATAATTTTTTTGGAATTTTCAACCCCTTTTGATATTACTTTTAATAGACATTGACCATACTCTTAAGCCAGGCCGGAATGCATCCCTCCTCATCTTGAAAGATTTGCATCCCAGTAATTCAGAGAAAACAAATAGGCCTAGCTTGGGTATTCTTCAAAAAGAAATAATGGGCTACCCATTTTCCCAAAGAACTGGTGCATGAGCATTTAGCTTTATTTATTTATTTACTTATTTATGTTTAGGGGACCATGAGCATGTACCTGGGCCGGATTCATGTGAGAGCCTCCCTTCCAGTTAATTATGGGCTTCTCTATTGGGCCTTCATCAGTGGGCTGCATGTTATCAACAAGTGGAAAATGTGTTCCGTACAAAAATAGTATGCGCTACGTACGGTACGGGGCACTAAAGGATCGAACCATTCAACGACTTCCAAAACATTGTGTTTGTCATTCTAACAACACATTTATTCAACCAACAGACGAAATATACTACTGATTATACATTGAAAACAGCAGCAGCAGCAACCAGGGCTGGGGGTGCAACAGAAGCAGTAAGCAGGCCAGAAGAGTGAAGACGCGGCTCTCTCTTCCAAACCAAACATCAGCCATCATTACAAAAGGGCTACCAAAAAAGAACAAGTGTATGCATCAAACTAAATAAAGATCCTACTACACCAAGTGTACGCATCTAACTAACTGGCTCAGTTAGACGTTACTATTTATTAAGCTGTGGAGATTGGCTGACGGCTTGAACCAGATAGGTACCTGACGGGGGAAACTCCAGCCAGCAGGTCGAAGTCTGATACTTGCGACCCTCTCTCCTACTTTGGGCTGCAGAGCATGGCGGCACATATCAGGGTATGGTGCATGCAGAGACGCATGGTACGTTGTGTACACACAGTTTTGCCTGATGAATGAAACCGCGCTGCCATCATGATCCTTGCCATCAGTTATCTCCTGGTTAATCGAATAATTCAGTCCGTCAAACAGAGAGCGTGTACCAAGGCTACTTACCAGCCTCCAGTCAAAAATTCCTGAAGGCCCAGAGAAGCTGGGATCCTGCTCAAAGACCTTGCAGTGACTGTGATTGTATTCCGCGAAATAACACGTCTGGTACGTGCGAATGATCATCAATCTTTCGTCGTCGTCTGATCGAGCCAGGAACCACCTGCAACTGTCATGCCGCTTTTCTTTGAAAGGTTCTGGGATTATGAAGGGTAGGGACACCAGGCGGCCTACAACATCATATCAAGTTGGAGTCAAATAAAAAAGGGCTCTTGATTTAGTCAATCTTAAGAAAAGCATGTTATGAGCATGAATATTTTTTCAGCAAATGTTGACAGTAATATAAGCAAGCCATCATGATATCATAGGAAAGTAACATACTGTTGTAACAGCCGTTTGTAGCGATGACTGGAGTAGGCCAGCAATACGTCCAGCCATAGAAGGAGTCGACAGCGTAAATGAAGCCCTTGTGTTCAATGGCATCAGAGAACCATGGAGGATGTATGATCCTGCGATGGACGTGCAGATTTATCCACTTACCGCAGTAACCTGTCATATAGGCGAGATCGCGGTTGAAGAACGCAATTAGCCTGAAGTCTTTATAATTCGCAGATCTTGTGGGCACTTGGCAGATTACAACCTTAAGCAAATCAAACTTGGTATCATGTTGCCCACTGTAAGATTCCGAGTATTATGGGCCGCGGTGCCAAAGTAGTGCAGTGTTAATCGAAGGAAGGGGGATCAATCGCTGGGTGTAGACCTCCACGAGCATCCAGCTGTCGCGACCGTCGACGAGCACTATCCAAGACGTGTTCATGCCGACCCAGTACATACCGTTAATGTAGTTGAGGGTGACGGGGATCGGATCGCAGTCAAGGGGGTTGATGCTCGCCACCCTACGATTGTTATGCTGCGTGACACGCCGTTTCTGAAGATCAGGCGGCATCAGCAAGCAAGGAGTTGGCTTAAAAAGCTCCGGCCTGAGGGCTTTGAGTAAACGGTACATCCCCGACGAGCACGCGGTGAGCGGCATGGTACTAAGACTGTCCACACGTGAAACAATGAGCTTGATTACCTCTGTGGGGAGAGAATTCCAGCCACTCTTTCGACGGGCGCTGCTCAGTTCTGCCATTGTTAGTGCTTGGGTTTCGGACGAGGGGGGGGAGGCGCCTTAGCGGGGATGGAAGATTGGACGAGATTATGTGCGGACAAAGATGGAGAAGCGAATATGTGCTGCGGGAAGTGGACAGGTGATGATGACTACAGCACACCACTTGACTTACGAGACACATAACAGCAGCGTAGGGTCATGTCGATGCCAGACAACTTGCTTGAGTGATCACAGTACTGGTACTCCCTACAGTGCTATGCCCTAACTTGCTTGAGTAGAGTAGTAGAGTAGGACTCTGCTCTACTACTAGCACCGGAGGAGTAGTATATTCTAATCTAAAATAGTTACAAACTTCAATGCCCGAGCGTGGAACGACTATGAACCATGCTCAAAGGTCGTGTCTACGTGGTGTTTGGACATGGGCGACAACCTCAACGCCAACGGTGCTGCTCCCGCTGCACCATATGTGTTTCTGTCCTTCCTGTTCGAAATCGTGGTAGAATTCATGATTTATTTTGTGCTTATTCGGATTAAATCTCGTAGTAACTTGCTCATATATTCAACTGGTGCAACGTCCCCTACAGCCACTCCCGTTTCATGGACGGCCTGGTCGATGCCTCCAAGGAGCCCTTCGTCCACTGCTATGAGTGCCCGATGCCGTTTTGTGGCTCGCCGGCGGACATGGTGCATCACCTCACGGATGCGTGCAGCGGTCACTGCTGGCCCTTGGCGGAGAACATCAAGTACGAGACATGCTACCCGTTCACCATGCCGGAGTCGCTGGAGGATCACCACCGCCTGCTAGTCTCGGAGGAGGACGGCAGCGTCTTCCTCTTGATCGTGGGCACCGGCGAGGCCCGCACGGGCCGCCGCCCCGTCTCTGTAATGTGCGTCGGGGGCGACGCCGCTGACACTGACACTGACACAAGGCCGATGTACGGGTGCGTAGTCAGTGTTACTACCCCTCCAGGTCGCGTGGGTGGCGACACCGGCCTCATCAAACGGACTTGGAATCTGGGGAGCTCGGACTATCCTGCCAATGTGGACTTGGAAAACCCATGGCATCCTTTACCCGCCGACGCGGTGCATGGGGACTCCAAGGAGGTTCACCTGGACATACGCATTATCAAGTTAAATGTTGATCATTAGTCTTCGCTCAATGTAATCCACTGTTTAAGCATGTGGAGACTTCCATGCAGGATCTTGCTCTATTGGAGTATCGCGCATGAATAAAAGTGTATCCGTTTATGGTTTAGTCTAGAATCTTCCATGTATGAATTTTTACTACAGTACTGGTGAAAGACTTACGATGAACCATTTCTTACATCTCCTCTGCCCGCTTGCAAGTCATCCTGATTTAATCCCTCCGTCTAGGTGTATAAGGGCATGGTTAATATTACTTAATAGTATAGCCAACTGTTGACTATAAGAAAGTGCCATGTCATCTGTAGCCAACATGTATAACAATTGATACTCAAAAATTGATTCTTAAAGATCATTTCTTGCAAAGCACAATAAGTGTTATTTCTTCACAAGTTTTGATGCAGGTTGAACAGTTGAACGCTTTTGTTTGCAAAAGATACCTTTTTATCTATTTCACCCAGATGTTTTTGAGCTCTAGAGATGAAATAATATCTGAAGAAACCTATCGATACCCGTTACACATGAGATGACCCCCACATCCTTTGTCAAAATAAACAACTCCCCGGTCAATGCATTTCACTCTTCGGTGCAACGCACGGGCACCTTACTACTATAGATTAGTACGACCAAAAATTGAACTAACATTATATATAGTAGGATAAATGCTGATGCATGTCACCTAAAATTATATCATTCAAAACTATGTTCAAATACGAATCCAACGATATAGTTTTTGTTGACATGCACTAACATTTTGTCAGTTAAATCTCCAGTCAAATTCAATGGGGGACTAATAAACCACGACCAATGTAGTACAAGTGTAGAGGGCGGTGCTGCACGGGAGTCTCACCTCTCACCCCGCTCGTGGCGCGGTAGTAAAGCCGTCATATCACAAAACCCAACCACTCCCAGTAATAAGTGGCCTGGTAAAATAAACGGACAAGCAACCATCACATCCCTCCATCTTTTTGCATTTCATCTCTCTACATTTACTTTCTCCGTTTCATCTCGCACACTCGATCCCTAGCTACTATTCCTAGGGCCAGTTCTTTTGGCGGCTTCCCCAGCTTTTCCCACAAGACTAGTCACAGTGGAGAGTAACAATAAGGTGCCTCACTCATTTATTTGGGCTTCTAAACTACTACTCCGTCCTGGTTTATTCCTCACCATTGTAATTTGCGCTAAATTTTGACCAAAGATTTAACTGGTTTATTCCTCACCATTGTAATCCCTCCGTATAGGTGTGTAAGTCATCTTACGAAAACCAAATAATCCCAAAACACTTAGGCGCGGTGCATTAACTTCTACCTTGTTTCTTGTTTCTTGACATATCAACCAATAAGAGATAAAGAGTGTGCATGCTTTTAATGACTTGAGATATCAAACACGACATGCAGTGGTTAGTTCATTGCATGCAATACTATTAATTAGCAAATAAACATTAATGTTTCTCGTTTTCTCCTCCTCCTTGGTCACGGTGCACAGCCTAAGATGACTTACTCACATAGACGGATGGAGTAGTGCATGTGACATGCACTAACATTTCATTAGTTAAATTTATGATCAAAATTTGACACAGATTACAATGGGGACCAATAAACTAGGACGGATGTAGTAGTTATGGGATTACTAATCTAGAAGCCTAAAAGAACTGGCCCCTGGTACTCCTACTAGTAGTAGTACTCAAGTTGGAATTCCAATTGTACGGTACAACTTGTTAGGCAAAAAATTTGATACAGGGTGTAGGAAGAGGTTTGGAAATTTGCATGCCTTTCCAACCAGTGAGATACTCCGTACAAAGTACGATAGAGAAATAACCACAGAGAAGGAAGCTAAATGTAAACAATCAAACGAGCATTTTTGCATTTGTTTTGCATTGAATCGTTTCACAAGCTTGACTAGTGTTGTTTTTCTACTTTTACAAAAACTGCATCGTAATGTTAAAACGTGCATTTGCACGTACTCCCTCCGTTCGGGTTTATTAGGCCTAAAGACAACTTCTCTTAGACCAAGACACATAGTAATTTGCTCACATTAATTCTTCCATTCCACTCCCAATGCACTCTCTCACATGCATGCAGCCAATGAAAAAGCACACATGAAGTGTATTAACTTTTCAGCCATGGCACCAACAACAATAGCTTTCAATACAACCAATGAAATGGTTGCATGCATGCACCTTTCCAACGTGGGGCCTTATAAAAGGGGACATGCTTGTGATGCTGAGAGGCCTAATAAACCCGGACGGAGGGAGTACATAAGTAATAGTAGTACTCCCTTCGTCTAGGTGTATAAGTCTTCCCTCCTTCTTGGTCACAGTGCACAACCAAAGATGACTTATTGACCTGGACGGAGGGAGTAGCACAGTCTGCAAGCATATATCGAGAGAGACGTGTAGTGCGATAGTATATAGTAAGTTTGTGCTATATGCACGTACTTGCAAAATGTGTACGAATACACAAGGTTTCCAAACTTTCCCTTTTACATACTTAATTAAGGATGCTAAAAATTCTTGAACGTTCGGGATTTATCATTTGCGTCCCAAAACTAATGAGATCGCCTTACGAAACAAAAATTATACTCCTCCTAAAAGCCACGGCGCTCGCAGGAGCGCTTGCGGCGCGCCACGAGTGCCCTGGTGCGCGGCCGTTTCCCAGCGCGCCGACACAACGCCTCTTCCTCAGCCTCGCAACTCGCAAGGTGCTGATTGGCGGCTTTCCGGCGGGCGAGCGCGATCTCACCGGTGTGGTGATCCGGCGCCAACAGGTACTCCTCCTCGCTGGAAGCGTGCACCCGGTCCACGTACCGTCAAGCGTAGATGAGGCGTTTGGGCCCGACTGCACTCAGGGCGTCGGCACGGGCGTCCTCCGCCACCCTCACGGCCCTCGCATGAGCCTTCTGCCAAAGAGCCAATTGCCTGACTCTCTCGGACGCGACATAGGCCTCCCAGGCAGCTTGTTTCCATGGTGCGCTTCTCTTCCTCAGCCTTCTTCTCCGCCTCTATTTTGGCGCGCTCTGCTGGAGGCAAAGCCTCCCACAAGGCGACATCCATTTCTTTCCAAAGCTCCTCAAGGCTGGGGGGCTCGGCGGGCGGCGCGGCGTTCTCCTCGTAGCGGGGAGCCGACACGTCCTCCGGCACGCATGCTGGCGAGATTGGGAACACCGACGCGTCGCGGCGAGGAGCGGAACACCGACGCCTCCTGCTCAACTAGTGGCGGCGAGGAACGGAACAGCGACGTGTCGCGTCGCGGCGAGGAGCGGAACACCGACGCGTCCTCCTCGACTAGTGGCAGTGAGGAACGGAACGGCGACGCGTCGCGTAGCGGCGAGGAGCGGAACACCGACGCGTCCTCCTTGACTAGTGGCGGTGAGGAATGGAACGGCGACGCGTGACTGTCCGCGCGGTGCAGCGAGGGGCTCCTAGGGCTTGGGAGGGGCGATGCCATGGTAGTCGACGTGAGAGGGAGGGGGAGGAGATAGCGATGAACGTGAACGTGAGGGGGAGGAGATAGCGATGTCGTGGGAGGCGTAGTATTTATAGCAAGCAATGGCACACCTACGTAAGATATGGACTGAGCTGCACTGACTTAACTGCAGGTCCAGTTGCGTCACTGACATGTGGGCCAGACCCCTGTTGGGCCCATATGTCAGTGACCCAATGCACCTGCAGTTAAGTAACAACTACGTGGGCATATTTGTTGGAGTAAATTACGGGGGAGCGAAGGGGTGGAAATATTGCTAGTCACAACGGATTGGACGAGCGTGGGGGAGGAGAGTCATGCATGCAGATTTTTTTCACATGGGGTGGAGTGGTGGGACCGCCGGAGGGAGAAGGAGAGTTAGGCAGGCATATTGTTTCCACACATGGAGAGGAAAAGATTTGGAGACGAACAGGCTTCCAGCAGGTATGGGGAACGGTGCATAATAAGTCATCTTGCATGCCAGGCTAGGTATAGTCTCAAGTCATTAAAAACATACACGCCCCACACATGTTCATATTACAAGGTTAGGCATCTCCTGCTATCTAAAATTGTTGTCAATACAAAATTTCCTTTATAATAGCTAGGTTCAAATGTTTATCCAGTCAGCATGCCTGTTCTGATGTTCGTGCATCTACTGATGTGGCACAAAATGTTTTTTTCGGGTCATGTAATAACAGCAATTACATTCCAAACAATAACAGACGAAGCATTGGACATGGTATAGTTCACACGCAAGCCCGACATTCCAAGTTCAACTTCCACATCAAACTCATGTTCACAGATATCTGCACATTCATACATAATGTCCACAACCATGATTCACTTCAAAGCCAAAAAAATGTGAGGAGAGTTATAAATAAAGAAAATCCTCTACTAGTTCCTGCTACCAGTGCGAGCACAACAAGTCAAGACCATGCGTAAATTAATTATATTTTAGTCATTTTTTGTGTTCTAAAATGCCTGTCGGCTCGCGAAAGGACGTGTTGCCGGCACACGCGCAGATTCAATGAAGGCAGGTGGGGCAGTCTTAAGCTGGTTGCACGCGGCGAGGAGGCGTGCTCAGCCGAGCCTGCAGTGAGTGCGGCCCTCTTGGCCAGCGCGCCGGTTCAATGCCTGCGCTATGAGAGGTCGCGTCCGTGTCAGAGCAATCACTCCCTCCAGTCCTTTTTTGTTTAGGTATAAAAAAATCTCGTTTTCCATTCACATTTTACAAGTAAAATTCGTGGACAAACTTTGACCCAAAGTACGATGGGGACTAGTAAACCAGAATGGAGGTAGTAGTTTTTTTAATCAAAGAAGGTTTCCCCCTTCCGATTGTCATTACTGAAAACCAGCATCTAAATCTAAACCATAGTATTTTCCCTAGAACTACCAGGTTCAACATCTCGCAACATAAACCCATACAACCTCCATCGCAAAAAAAACATACAACCATACGCCAAGGAGGTACGTAGTACTATGAATTCCATTTTCGCTCCATACCAACCGTTCTAAAAATTGCTTACTACTTATAACGCGCCATTGAAAATCAGAACTCTTAACCCTGCTAAAAAATGATATTTTAAACGTGGCTACTCGATCTGTGGCAACTGGCGAGCCACCGCGCTCCAAGTCATTCACCTGTGGTCCCGACCATCAACTCCTACGGATCAAATTATCACGCGATCTGACTATTCCTACAAAGGTGCTCCACCATGTACCCGGTACCCGTGAATGCAGCAATCGTGCACCTAGGGTTTTAGGGTTTATTTGTTAACGTCGCCTTTACGTAACACTCATGTGTGCGAGACAGCGAGAGGCCGACTGCGTGCGTGCGCCTCTTCTCTTCGTATATGTACTCCACCGTTTGTCTGGTGTCCAAAAAATTATAATAACTACTAGCAATGTGCCAATGCGTTGCCACACGATCAAAGTAGATTAATACATATTCACCGATTTGATAGAAAAAAAGTCTAGTTTTGAAATACGTATATCACTAAAAATATGTTATGTTTCACTCCAAATATTCCTTTGGCGGTTTTGATGAGATAAGGGAGGAATGTTGTTGGTTTCAAGATTCGAGAAGTGGTATATGTCTAATTTCTACTCTTACTAGCAAGATGCCCGTGCGTTGCACGGAACATCAAGATCTTGTGGGAGAAAAGGATGAACGAGGGAAGGCCTTATTTGCAAATGTGGTGAAGACTGCGGGTAAATTGCCATATTTTCCTTCCTATCCGTCAGATATAAATTGGATGACCTACATTGCAAGATGGCAGGCCCACCATCATCACCAACTCTATTTTTTATCCCTACTCTTATAAAAAGCATTGTCGGTGATGATCGTGTGCCTGCCATCCTGCAATATAGGCTATCCGATCTATATCTGACGGATGGGAAGGAAACTATGGCAATTTTGCAAAAAGATACCCACACCCCTCTCCACATTTGCAAATAAGGCCTTCCCTCATTCATCATTTTCCCCCACAAGATAAACTACTCATACAAATGCATCTTGATGTTCCGTGCAATGCATGGGCATCTTGCTAGTTGTTGCAAAAAGCCCATGTGTGTGTGAGAGAGAGGGAGAGTGGAGGAGGACGGAGTGCATGTGTGACAAAGACACAAGGAGTGTGTGTGCGATAGGTATCAGCTTAAAATGAGGCGATAGTGTGTGTGTGCATGATCGAGAGGGCGTGTCTCAAGAAGGGAAGAAAAATCTACATAGATACAAGGAGCGGGAGAGAGACATGTATGCGATGCTGGAAGCACGGGTGTGCGGGTGTATAAACCTATCTTGAGGCTAGCTAGTCGATAAATGTTTGTGAGAGAAATACGAGTCGGGGTGCGAAAGCGAGAGTTTTGTGTGTGAGAGAGAGATGGTAGTCGGGAAGGGGAGTGGAAGCAGGAGTTGTGTGTGTGTCTGTGAGAGAGAGAGAGGAGACGGTAGTCGGGGTTGTCTGATCGGTAAACAAATGAATAATGTCAGTTTGGGATGGAGACGAAAAGGAGACCGCAACAAATGTTGTGTCTATAGGAGAGAGAGAGAGAGTAATTTTAGTGGTATGAGTCATATGTAGAGACATATAGGGTGTGTGGGAGAATCCCATAGAGAGAAAGACAAAGTGAAAGACGAGTGGAGACTGTGTGTGTGGCGGTGAAAAAGAAAGCTTAGGTACCGAGTGATACCAGAGAACAGTAGAGACATGAGAGATAATGAAAACCGTGTAATGTATAATGATAGGGAGAGTGTGACACTTCTCAAGGGAGACGTCGAGAGAACATGTTTGCGAGGATAGGAGAAACAAGAAGTGAGCATGCGGGTGAGCTGCAGAAAAGAGAGTGATAGCTACCTAAAGGAGCATGCATGCGAGAGAGATGGGCGTGAAAGGAGTGAACAAAAAAGGGATTCAAATATTTGAATTCGAGATGATGATACATGTAATCCATACTCGAACCAAAATTGATCTATCAAACATGCATACTCATATGAATTCACACACATCTATGTTATTTAATATGTAGATATTACTGATCCATACATTTTAGTAGAACATAATTTGGTTAAAAAAATTCGAATTCAACCTTAAGATTTCGAGATCGTTGTATTTGTAAATCATATTATACATATAAAGGAGCAGAATTCTTTGTTGTGCTTTTGAAAGTATACATAAAAATGATGTATATAGAATGTAATTCCAATTGAAAATGGATCCTGCCCGGAAAAAAAATAGAATACAAATGGGATTCGAATTGAGTTGGCATGGTAAACGTGCACTCTGCAAAATTTGAACGAAGCGGGGAAAGTCACAGTAACCGCCCAAAACCAAAATCGGCGAGATGGAAATCACTACTGCCTATCCCTGCCACGCAAAGCCTATCTGCTGGATTTCTGTAGGTTCGATAGGGGTAGGTTTGTAATTTCGCCCAAATGTGACGTAACCGCCTCTCACACGGATTCATACACGATGGGCGCCAAAACACAGTGTGTCCTTGGCCAAAATCGACTCCCTCCCCGATTCATATTCATACACGATGGGCGCCAAAAACAAACTCTCGTCGGCAAATATTCGGTGTATGCGAGATTACCTCCTATCCCCAACCGACTAATGTTGCTGTAATGTAGTAGAAATTTGAAACGGGGGCTAAGTTTGTAAATTTCCTCGCATTTGAGACAAGCGCACCCTGAATACATGGTTCCCCCCTTCCTCTCTACCTCCCTTTTCCCCATTCGTACTCCGTGGGCACCAAAACACCCTCTCCACCCCACCCTCCTTCGTCCGCCGCCGTCCGCCACCCCATCCACCGCCGTCCTCCTCCACCATGTCGGAGCTGATACCCCAACGCCACCGTTCATTACAAGAGAACGACCTCTCTCATCCACGGCTTCAGACCGGGATCCTTGCATCCCGTCCTCTCGCTTCATCCCCGTCGTCGTCCACCTTGCCGGCGCCGCTCCTACGACCATCTCGTCCATCGCGCCCCGCCGCCACCGTCTACCCTCCTAGATTTGCTTCACGCCGCCGACAGCCATCGTTACCGCAGCACCGTCAAATTCTCAGCAGATGCGTACACGGTGCTGCACCAGAGGCGGTACTCTTTCGTATCTGCTCAACTTATTTATCGCAGCAAGAAAATAGATCGCCACTGCTTTACTCTGATTTCTTGTCTTGGTTGCGAAGTTGCCTTCGTCCGGTTTGCACCTTCAGATCCGCCATGGCACGCTCAACACTATACTCCCAATGCTTATGGTTTTCCCCTTTTATATTCCACACTAGTTAAATCATAGTAGACTAAATTTCAAAATTGGGTCAGTCGATTTTTCAGAGCTCGCCGGAGTTCGCCGGTGCGATCGAAGGGGCTCAGGTGGTTGTGGAGCCTCGCCAAACGAAGAAAACTCGACGCGGGGGGGGGGGGGGGGGGGGGGGGCGGAGGAACACAGGCGGTGGGGGCCGGTGGTCCGGCCGGTGGCCCGTGCGGTGTTCTGTATGGGAAGAATCAGAGACGAGGAAGAAGAAGGGTTAGGAGACGTAGGATCTTCATCCAACCGCCTGAAATGGTTGAGAGACATCTGGGAGTTGCATTCTTAATGCGCTCTGGTTCATCATGTGTGGGCACTGCGCAACCAACATTTTATTATCCAAAATCTGCTTGCTCTTCTTTACCATGTTCCTCTTCCGTTCTTCTTTAATATGTACTCTCTCCATTCCTAAATACAAGTCTTTGTGTAGATTCCACCATGGACTACATATGGAGCAAAATGAGTGAATCTACACTCTAAAATGTATCTGGATACATCTGTATGTGATCCATAGTGGAAATCTCTACCAAGATTTATATTTTGGAACGGAGGGAGTATGATAGTAGTACAGTATGTTCCTTGTACTGAAGATGAGCAGGGACATTTGTAGTGTAGAGGTCTATACGGTCGGTTGTGATGGACACTTTGAGCCTCTTTGATTCGTAGGATCTTGTAAACATGGGAATAGGATTTGTAGTGGCCTGCTCACTTGAATCCTATAAGAATAGCAAGGAAATGCGGGGAGCTGTGTCGCCTTTGAGAGTTACACTGATATTAACAGTACCGCACCTTCACTTGAAGAGAGCTGATATCCGAAGCCTTTCTAGCCGTACCGGCAATACGAGCACATATATTCCAGCAAGTTCCACTTTGCTGATTTTACTCTGATGCTTAAGGTTTTCCCGTTATATCTACACTATGATCTGTGTAGCTACTTTGTGTCGCACTAGCAGCAGTCCACTCTTGAAGCTAAACACTGCAATGACTTACAAAATTGGCACCAAGGCATTGAGTGCCATTCTGGATGCAATGAAACTCATACGCTCCCCACCTGTTGATTCTTGTTCAGAATATGATCCTAATGACTATTCTAACCTCGAGGAGTCAAAGGCAGATGGCCTGTCCTGTTCACCATCAAGGTGCATGTTCTAATTTGGCAATGTTTTATTGATTGCGGGTATCTTGCATATGTTGTCTTGCATTTCTTCTACTTTGTTGCACTGCCATCTGCTTAGTTTACTCATCATATATGTCGAGATGCCATGCCCATCCATTATCAATACATATTCCATCTGTCATCATACCATGTTTTCCACTCAAATGCTGTTCTTGTGCATCAGACATCAAAAAGGAAGAGGGTGATTGCCGAACCTGAAGGAGCACCAGCAAAGTCCTTGAAAAACATGGTGGTGCCAGAGAAATCAAACAGCACCCACTTATATTGGCTGTACAACTAGTGACACAAAACGTAGGACCGACTCCAGTAGACTGTACCCATACTTCACTGGCCACACCACTAGCCCCACCACACAGGACCTGCACTCCAGCAAAAGGTATACCGATTTCATTTGCCATAGCACCAGCTGTACCACAGAAAAATCCCACTCCAGTAAAAAGTGCAGCAAGTCCACCGGCCGAAGACCTATCCCAACTGCAGAGACGGCCAATTCCTACAGATTGGAACCCCATTCCATTTATTCCCAGTTTAAAAGACAATACTTTCAATGTTGTTAGGGACTACGTGCATATATTCCCATCATGGGAAGATTATTGTGAAGACAAACACCATTTTCACATCTTCCTGTCCAACTTACGTGTAAGTGCTATTATTCATGGTTATTATTTTCCTGTTTTCTGCTGATTGAACACATCAATGATTTACATTACATTGTTGTAACTAGGAGAGGGTCAATCTGGATAGTCATGACGAGCAAAGCTTGCTTGTGCTTTTCAAGGAAGCATTGCAGTAGTATCGGTGTTACCTGAGGAAATCACACTTTGATGGCAAGTCTAAAAGCGAATTTCCGGTGAAGTCTCCTGTGCTAAATTTAGAAGACATTGAATGGAAAAACCTTGTTATGCACTGGTCTCATTCCCAGGATGAGGTACTGTCTATGAAATCACATGACAATTTGAACTTCTACTTTTCCGCATGTGCCTTATGGATCTTTTTTGCAGGAAATCTGCTCGAAGAAGAATTGTGGTTTGACAAGAATGACAGAATATCAAAAATATGCTGCCCGTTGCTTTGCTCTTGTTAGTACATGTTTTCATGTATCACTGTACTTGCATACATACCTGGTTCATTATGTGACAGCAGTATGCATAATAGCTTGCTTATCAATTGTTCGCTGCAAATTATGTGACAGCAGTGTAGAATATATCCAATGTCAATGTTTTTTTAGCTCTGCATTGTTCTTGTAAGTACATGTTGTCCTTTATCAGTGTACTTATAATGATAGGTAGTTGTTCATGTACCATCACTCTGTAGCTTATTTTTCTTTGCCCTCCATTTTTTACACATCAGATCTATATTTACTCTTACCATAAGGTTGGTACTGAAGAAGTTTAGCTGTGCATTACTCTTGGCTGTACCTTTTGCATGTATCGCTGCACTTACATTTATAGCTACTTGGTTATGTAGCATCACTCTTCATCTTATCTTAAATATTCTCCATTTTTCGTATATTATCACATCTATATTTACTCTTAACAAAATGTAGAATAAAGGCAATGCTTTTGAAGAAGATTCTATGGTAAACTTCTTGAATTGCCCCCCCCCATCAGCATGGACAAGGCCTTTATAGAGCTTGTCTTCACCAATAATGTAAGTTTTTCCATCTCAAGCCTTCAAACTTTGTTGTATATATTTGGTTAGGCATGACTGCAACAGCTGTTTATTTTTGGTGTTTGCATCAAATTGCTAGTTTAAAGTTTATTATGTAGTTCATAAACAAAGTTTGTCCTTTCTCAATTTAAGTTTTCAGTTGTACAACCAAGTTCCTTCTTCATACCATGTAAATTAAACTATACAGAGCAAGTGATCTTCTTTTGCACTGCATGTATGCTTCTGTTCTTCATCCGTAATCCAGTGGTGTGGTGAACCTACCCACTACAGCACAATGTCATATTCTGCAATGTCTTAACTATGAACAATGTCATGTCATTCTACTATTATTTAAACCATCTCTTAATTTGCCAATCTGAAATGGTATAAATTGACAGCACACTAACCATTGATACTTATGAGTTCTTGATCTGTAATCCAATGGTGTCGTGAAGCTGCCAACTCCTTCACAATGTCATTTCCTGCCATGTCTTGACCTGAACAATACCATATTGTGTTAATGCAATTTTAAGCTGTGTCACTTTATTCGTCAGTGAGAAATGTGATGAATTGTCAGCACTGATACTTTTATGTGCAAAACCTGTCATCCGTCTGCTTGTTTATCTTTCAGAGTGAGGAAGATATAAGTGTTGAACAAGCACAGTCTCATCATCTTGCTAAGCTGCTTGCGCTGCAGCTCCCCAACAGGGCTAACCTTTCTTGAACTCTATTGAAGTGTTGTCGGTTTTGTATATTATTTTGTCGGCGTGTTTATTTGCACTAGTGGCGATCTTTGATGCCTAGTGTATGTAATCTGTTGTCTGCTTGTGCTTTATTATCATAGTGGCAACTTTGATGCCCAGTGGATGTAATATGCCATAATTTCTTTATTGTATAGTCTAGGTTTTTTCTTATTCACGATGTTGCAGTTATTTTACTGTATATATATCCTGTCTTCGCAGTAAACCAGCCAAACCATAAAATTACGGTACATAATCGGGCCTTCATGCAATCATGATGTAGGTTGGGCCTAAAACGTGCCGAACAGCTCACGGGCCGGCAGCAGCCCGAAATGAACCCCGGCCCATGATTGTGCAAATCAAATCACGGGCTTTTAACAGGCCAAAATTGTCTCGGCCCTTGTTTGGCCCAATCAGATATCAGCTGCGAGCAGGCCGGATGCACACCGGGCCGTAGTTAGCCCCAACTATATGACGGGCTTTTAACAGACCGAAATTAATATAGGGCCGAAATGTTAAACGGGCCCTTAACAGGCCAAAACTAATATCAGGCCGAATTACTAAGTGGGCATTTAGCAAGTGGGCCCAAAAGCATAGTGTCCAGTTGACGGGCCGAATCTGATATGGGCCATAATTGAGCCCAAAGCCTCTTAAAGGGCCGGACCTGATCTGGGCCGTAATTTGGCCCAGAACGTGGTAGGCTTTTAATGGGCCGGATCTCATATGGGCCACTATTAGGCCCGGAGCATGGCAGGCCATTAATGGACCGAATCAAATATGGGCCGACATTTGGCCCAAAGCATGGCAGCCAGTTAATGGGCCGGCCTACTAAAATCTTGTGGGCCTACAGCTGGGCCGGCCCATTAATGTCGACGAAATCTCGTGGGCCTTTAGTTGGGCCGGCCCATTATGATCCGCAATAATCTTGTGGGCCTTTACCTAGGCCGGCCCATTATGCCACACAAAAATCTTGTGGGCCTTTACCTGGGCCGGCCCATTATGGCCCGCAAAATCATGTGGGCCTTTAGCTGGGCCAGCCCATTATGGTCCACAAAATCTCGTGGGCCTTTAGCTGGGTCGGCCCATTATGGTCCGCAAAATCTTGTGGGCCTTCAGTTGGGCCGGCCCATTTAAACTTGATGGGCCGGTCCACGTGTCAACATATCATAGGCGCGTCTCGCCCATTGGATGAGTGACACCTGTGCCAACGCGGACCTGACACATGTCTCCTCCAGCCAATGATGATTTTACACGTGGAAAATCCCCATTGGTCGGGGCTGTTAACGGGTTATCGGATCCAAAACCCGACCCGATAGCTTAACGGCGTTCCGTTAGGGTGGATGCCACGTGTCGATCACCCTTGACGAAAGCACTTCTGTGACGCGCGATTTATCGTCATGGAAATGGACACTTCCGTGATGATAATTTTGGTAATGTCATGGAACACTTCTACGACAGCACAGGTATGACTATCTTGATTCTATCATAAAATCGTCATGGATGTACATGCATGACAAAAAACGCGACCTACTGTGACAAACACGTATCATCACGGAAGTGTATTTTTTTGTAGTGATAACAGCCCATTATGCAATAAATATCGATATAAAAGCATGATGCAAAATGGACGTATCAATGACCAGTCCTGAAATGCAAAAAATGAATTTACTTTATGTTGTCATATAACAAATTCCTTGGAAAGTGTTGGTATGGAGGGCACCCGTGGATACGGTTAGCCATGGAAAGTGAAAGTATGATGGGAAAAGGAATAAACTTTATTTTCTGTTTGGGAACCGCCTATGATATATCTAAGCATGGAAAGTATTGGGAACTCTAAGTCATTTTCGTTGGTGTGATGGATACATCTCCCAAAATGTTTTTATCTCTAAGTTTTTCGCTTTGAGCTCTGGCACCTCTACAAATCCCTACTTCCCTCTGCGAAGGGCCTATCTTTTACCTTATGCAACTTTTATTTTGAATTTGAGTCTCCATCTTCTCTTATAAAACACCAACTAGGACGCAATATGATTGTACTTGAGTATTGGACATAGCTAATATGCGAGTGTGTTTCATTAATGGGTCAATTGTTGAGCATGATGGGCTAGGGATAACTTATTTTAGCATTGATATTCTGGAAGACATGGTTGCTGTTGATATGCTTGAGTATTTAAATTATCATGTCAAAACTAGACTATTACTTTGAACAATATAAAAATTCAAATGTCCATGCTATAACGAAAAAAATATGATATGGCATGTTAGGCAGCATTCCACATCAAAAATTCTGTTTTTATCACTTCCCTACTAGAGGACGAGTAGGAGTTAAGCTTGAGGATGCTGATATGTCTCCAACGTATCTATAATTTTTGATTGTTCCATGCTGTTATATTATCAATCTTGGATGTTTTATAATCATTTTATATCATTTTTTGGTACTAACCTATTGACATAGTGCCAAGTTTCAGTTGCTGTTTTTCCATGTTTTCTACATCGCAGAAAATCAATATCAAACGGAGTCCAGATGCCACGAAACTTTACGGAGAATTTTTATGGGCCAGAAGGAACACAACGGGCCCTGGCTGCGCCTGGGGGTGCCCCGAGGGAGGAACAACCCACCAGGGCGCGCTAGGAGGCCCAGGAACGCCCTGGTGGGTTGTGCCCACCTCGGTGCCCCCTCGGGCCACCTCTTTGATTTATAAATACCCCAATATTCCCAAAAGCCTAGGGGAGTCGACGAAATATTCATCCATCTGCCGCAGAGTCCAGAACCACCAGATCCAATTTAGACACCATCTCGGATGGGGTTCACCACCTCCATTGGTGCCTCTTCGGTCATGCATGAGTAGTTCTTTGTAGACCTTCGGGTCCGTAGTTAGTAGCTAGATGGCTTCATCTCTCTCTCTCTCTCTCTCTCTTGATTCTCAATACAATGGTCTCTTGGAGATCCATATGATGTCACTCTTTTTGTGGTGTGTTTCTTGGGATTGATGAACTTTGAGTTTATGATCAGATCTATGTTTTAATATCCATGGAAGTATTTGAGTTTCTTTAATCTCTTTTATGCATGATCTCTTATAGCCTTGTATTTCTTCTCCGATATTTGGGTTTTGTTTGTCCAACTTGTTCTATTTATCTTGCAATGGGAAGAGGTGCTTTGTAGTGAGTTCGATCTTACGGTGCTTGATCCCAGTGACAGAAAGGGAACTGACACGTATGTATCGTTGCTACTAAGGATAAAATGATGGGGTCTATCTCTACATAGATAGATCTTGTCTACATCATGTCATCATTCTTATTTCATTACTCCATTTATCCATGAACTTAATACACTAGATGCATGTTGGATAGCGGTCGATGTGTGGAGTAATAGTGGTAGATGCATGCAGGAGTCGATCTACTAATCTTGGACGTGATGCCTATATAATGATCATTGCCTGGATATCGTCATGAGTATTTGAAGTGATATCAATAGCCCAATGATAACCCACAAGTACAGGGGATCGCAACAGCTTTCAAGGGTAAAGTATTCAACACAAATTTATTGATTCGACACAAGGGGAGCCAAAGAATATTCTCAAGTATTAGCAGCTGAGTTGTCAATTCAACCACACCTTGAAACTTAGTATCTGCAGCAAAGTGTTTAGTAGCAAAGTAATATGATAGTGATGGTAACGGTAACAAAAGAGTAATGAAAGCAAAGTAATGTTTTTGGTATTTTGTAATGATTGTAACAATAGCAACGGGAAAGTAAGTAAGCGTAAACCAGTATATGGAAAGCTCGTAGGCATCGGATCAATGATGGATAATTATGCCGGATATGGTTCAGCGTGTAACAGTCATAACATAGGGTGACACAGAACTAGCTCCAATTCGTCAATGTAATGTAGGCATGTATTCCAAATATAGTCATACGTGCTTATGGAAAAGAACTTGCATGACAACTTTTATCCTACCCTCCCGTGGCAGCGGGGTCCTAATGGAAACTAAGGGATATTAAGGCCTCCTTTTAATAGAGAACCGGAACAAAGCATTAGCACATAGTGAATACATGAACTCCTCAAACTACGGTCATCACCGGTAAGTATCCCAATTATTGTCACTTCGGGGTTAACGGATCATAACACATAATGGGTGACTATAGACTTGCAAGATAGGATCTAGAACTCTCATATATTGATGAAAACATAATAGGTTTAGATCTAAAATCATGGCACTCGGGCCCTAGTGACAAGCATTAAGCATAGCAAAGTCATAGCAACATCAATCTCAGAACATAGTGGATACTAGGGATCAAACCCTAACAAAACTAACTCGGTTACATGGTGAATCTCATCCAACCCATCACCGTCCAGCAAGCCTATGATGGAATTACTCATGCACAGCGGTGAGCATCATGAAATTGGTGATGGAGGATGGTTGATGATGACGACGGCAATGAATCCCCCTCTTCAGAGCCCCGAACGGACTCCAGATCAGCCCTCCCGAGAGGTTTTAGGGCTTGGCGACGGCTTTGTATCGTAAAACGCGATGATTTCTTCTCTCTGATTTTTTTCTCCCCGAAAGAAGTTATATAGAGTTGGAGTTGGAGTCGGGGGGTCTTCAGGGGGGCCACGGGGGGGGGGGGCGCGTCCTAGGGGGGCGCGGCCCCCACCCTCATGAGAAGGGTGTAGGCCCCCTGGTCTTCATCTTTGGCGATGATTTTTTATTATTTATTGTAAGATATCACGTGGAGTTTCATGTTATTCCGAGAACTTTTGTTTTCTGCACATAAAACAACATCATGGCAATTCTACTGAAAACAACGTCAGTCCGGGTTAGTTCCATTCAAATCATACAAGTTAGAGTCCAAAATAAGGGCAAAAGTGTTTGGAAAAGTAGATACGTTGGAGATGTATCAACTCCCCCAAGCTTAAACCCTTGCTTGTCCTCAAGCAATTCAGTTGACAAACTAAAAGAAATAAAGAAAAACTTTTACAAACTCTGTTTGCTCTTGTTGTTGTAAATATGTCAAGCTAGCATTCAAGTTTTCAGCAAAGATTATAACTAACTACATTTGCAATAATTCTCAGGTCTCATGTTTACTCATATCAATAGCATAATCAACTAGCGAGCCATAATAATAAATCTCGAATGACAACACTTTCTCAAAACAATCATAATATGATATAACAAGATGGTATCTCGCTAGCCCTTTCTGAGACCGCAAAACATAAATGCAGAGCACCTTTAAAGATCAAGGACTGACTAGACATTGTAATTCATGGTAAAAGAGATCCAATCATAGTCACACCCAATATAATTTAACAGTAATGAATGCAAATGACAGCGGTGCTCTCCAACTGGTTCTTTTTAATAAGAGGGCGATGACTCAACATAAAAGTAAATAGATAGGCTCTTCGCAGAGGGAAGCAGGGATTTGTAGAGGTGCCAGAGCTCGGTTTTGAGATAGAGGTGAATAATATTTTGAGCGGTATACTTTCACTGTCAACATAACAACCAAGAGATGGCGATATCTTCCATGCTACACACATTATAGGCGGTTCCCAGACAGAATGGTAAATTTTATACTCCCCCTCCACCAACAAACATCAATCCATGGCTTGCTCGAAACAACGAGTGCCTCCAACATACATCAGGTCCCAACGGGAGTTTTGTTTGCAATTATTTTGATTTAGTTTGCATAAAGCATGGGACTGGGCATCCCGGTGACTAGCCCTTTATCTCGTGAGTGAGGAGCGGAGTCCACTCCTCTTGAGAATAACCCGCCTAACATGGAAGATACAGACAGCCCTAGTTGATACATCAGCTATTCGAGCATACAAAACAGGATGATTATTTGAAGGTTTAGAGTTTGGCACGTACAAATTTACTTGGAACGGCGGGTAGATACCGCATATAGGAAGGTATAGTAGACTCATGTGGAATAACTTTGGGGTTTAAGGAGTTTGGATGCACAAGCGGTATTCCCGCTTAGTACAGGTGAAGGCTAGCAAAAGACTGGGAAGCGACCAACTAGAGAGCGACAACAGCCATGTACATGCATTAAAATTAATAAACATTGGATACAAGCATGAGTAGGATATAATCCACCATGAACATAAATATCGTGAAGGCTATGTTGATTTGTTTCAACTACATGCGTGAACATGTGCCAAGTCAAGTCACTTAAATCATTCAGAGGAGGATACCACCCTATCATACAACATCATGACCACTTTAATAGCATGTTGGCACGCAAGGTAAACCATTATAACTCATAGCTAATCAAGCAGGGCACAAGCAACTATGATCTCTAATTGTCATTGCAAACATGTTTATTCATAACAAGCTGAATGAAGAATGATGAACTCATCATATTTACAAAAACAAAAGAGGTCGAGTTCATACCAGCTTTTCTCATCTCAGTCAGTCCATCATATATCATCATAATTGCCTTTCACTTGCATGACTGAATGATGTGAATAATAATAAGAGTGCACGTGCATTGGACTAAGCTGGAATCTGCGAGCATTTAATAAACAGGAGAAGACAAGGCAATATGGGCTCTTTTGTCAGATAAACAATAATGCATATAAGAGCCATTTCAACAATTTAATCATGGTCTTCTCCTACTGACCCCCAAAGAAAAGAAATAAAACTATTTACACGGGAAAGCTCCCAACAAGCAAAAGAAGAACAGGAAATCTTTTTGGGTTTTCTTTTTAATTACTACTACAAGCATGGAAAGTAAATTAAAAGCTACAACTATTTTTTTTTGGTTTTCTTAAGGTTTATTAAACACACAAGAAGAAAGCATAAAAGGAAATAAACTAGCATGGATGATACAATGAAAAAGTATGAACATCGACATCTAGCAATGAGTGTGTGTGAACATAAATGTAATGTCGGTGAGAAATACGTACTCCCCCAAGCTTAGGCTTTTGGCCTAAGTTGGTCTATGGCCACGGCTGGCCTGGCTGATATCCATAATAATAGTTGTTGGGGTCGTACTGTGATGCAGCGGCTATCGCCTCCTGAGCTGCAGTGTGGCGACGAGCGGCCTCCGCTCTCCTCTCATAATCATCTCCCTCCTCTCTGGTAATAGTATATCCTCCTCTTGCCTGATAATCAAAGAAAGCAGGAGCAGGGAGAGTAATATGGACAGCACGGCATCTGTCAAAGATTAGTCGGTACTGGAGAGGTGATTCGTTCCTCTCGACAAAATGGTGGGAAACCATAGAATCAAAATCTAAATAAGCAGGAGGCAACTCCATGTCTCCTTCACGAACATCTATCTCAAGAAATTTAGCTAAGCGGGTTGCATAAATTCCTCCAAAGAAATCTCCATTATGTCTATTATGATGCAACCTACGAGCTACAATGGCTCTCATATGATAAGATTGGTCTCCTGACACAGCACTCCGGAGAATGCTAAGGTCAGGGACACACATGTGGCATGCTTCATCCTTAGCATTTATGCACCTACCTATGAAGAGAGCAAAATAATGTATAGCAGGAAAGTGAATGCTCCCTATGGTAGATTGCGTTATATCTCTAGATTCCCCTACAGTTATACTAGCAAGAAAGTTTCTAAATTCAGATTTAGGGGGATCCCTAACACTACCCCATTGTGGAAGTTTGCAAGCAAAAGTGAAATCCTCTAAGTCCATGGTATAAGATTTGTCATAAAGATCAAACATGACTGAAGGAGAATTACGCGAAGATGAATACTCAAACCTCCTCACAAAAGAGCTTGTGAGCTCATGATACTGGGGGCATTTGTCTGCCTCAAAGTCCTCAAGATCGGCATTACGCAAATATGCGTTAAATTTTTCTTTAATTCCCGCTCAATCCATAAAATTTTCAAAAGGCCACTCACAAGGACGCACTGGAGCGTCTCTTGGTGGCTCTTCGTCAGCCTCACGCATTGCAAGCCTGGGTCCTTGCTTCTTTGAAGAACCACCTTGGGAAATTTTCCTAAACATATTTCTTCCTCTAAAAAATTCTGAAAATTTGTACTAACTTCAAAATAAAAGTAAACCAAACTCAATAATATTGATAGCAACTACTCCTACAAGTGCCTAGGGCCTATATCATGCATCAAAACTACTTTTGACCATATAAATTTGACATGCAAGCTCAAGAATAGGGTCACCTAAGCAGAAAAAATTTGCAATGAATAAAGCACTAGAACAAAAACTAATTGGACCAATGGAGGAGTCACATACCAAGGAACAATCTCCCCAAGCAGTTTTGTGAGAGGTGCTTTGAGCAAGGAGATCGAAAATGGCAGCAAAACGAGCTTGGTCTCGGGTTTGAGCTGGTTTTCGTGTTTGGGGGAGGAAGATGAAGTGTGTGGCTGAAATAATAAGTGGAGGAGGGCCACCGTGGGCCCACGAGGCAGGGGGCGCGCCCTAGGGGGGGCGCCCTCCACCCTCGTGGCAAGGTGGTTGGCCCCCTGGTGTGTTCTTTGTTCCATAAATCCTCAAATATTCTATAAAAATCATATTTAATTTTCAGGGCATTTGGAGAACTTTTATTTTCGAGGTATTTTTATATTGCACGGATAATCAGATAACAGACAAAAAATTATTTATTTTTATTTTATTTCAACTAAATAACAGAAAGTATAGAGAGGGTACAGAGGGTTGTGCTTCTAGTTTCATCCATCTCATGCTCGTCAAAAGGAATCCACTAACAAGGTTGATCAAGTCTTGTTAACAAACTCATTCCGATTAACATGAAACTGGAGAAATTTCGAATAACACTAGGTTACCTCAACGGGGATATGCACATCCCCAATAATAAGTATATCATATTTCTTCTTGACAGTAGGAAGAGGAAATTCAAAACCTCCAAATATAATCGATGGAATTTTTCCGATAGAATTGATACTATGAACTTGAGGTTGTTTCCTCGGAAAATGTACCGTATGCTCATTACCATTAACAAGAAAAGTGACATTGCCTTTGTTGCAATCAATAACAGCCCATGCAGTATTAAGAAAAGGTCTTCCAAGAATAATAGACATACTATCGTCCTCGGGAATATCAAGAATAACAAAGTCCGTTAAAATAGTAAAGTTTGCAACCACAACAGGCACGTCCTCACAAATACCGACAGGTATAGCAGTTGATTTATCAGCCATTTGCAAAGATATTTTAGTAGGTGTCAACTTATTCAAGTCAAGTCTACGATATAAAGAGAGAGGCATAACACTAACACCGGCTCCAAGATCACATAAAGCAGTTTTAACATAGTTTCTTTTAATGGAGCATGGTATAGTAGGTACTCCTGGATCTCCAAGTTTCTTTGGTATTCCACCCTTAAAAGTATAATTAGCAAGCATGGTGGAAATTTTAGCTTCTGGTATCTTTCTCTTATTTGTAATAATATCTTTCATGTACTTAGCATAAGGATTTGTTTTGAGAATATCAGGTAATCGCATACGTAAATAGATAGGTCTAATCATTTCAGCAAAGCGCTCAAAATTCTCATCATCCTTTGTCTTGGATGGTTTGGGAGGAAAAGGCATGGGTTTCTGAACCCAAGGTTCTCATTCTTTACCATGTTTCCTAGCAACAAAGTCTTTCTTATCATAACGTTGATTCTTTGATTGTGGGTTATCAAGATCAACAGCAGGTTAAATTTCTACACCATTATCATTACTAGGTTGAGCATTATTATGAACATCATCATTAACATTTTCATTAGGTTCATGTTCATTACTAGATTGAGTTTCGGCATCAGACATAGAGATATCATTTGGATTATCAGGTGGTTCAGCAATAGGTTCACTAGAAGTTTGCACAGTTCTATCATTTTTCTTTTTCTTCCTTTTAGAAGAACTAGGTGCATCAATATTATTTCTCTAAGAATCTTGCTCAATTCTCTTAGGGTGGCCTTTAGGATACAAAGGTTCCTGAGTCATTCTACCAGTTCTAGTAGCCACTTTAACAGCATAATTATTTTTCTTACTATTCATCTCATTGAGCAATTCCTTTTGAGCTTTAGGTACTTGTTCTACTTGAGTGGTAACCATAGAAGCATGTTTGCTAACAAGTTTAAGTTCACCTCTAATATTAGCCATATAATCACCCAAGTATTTAATCATATCAGCATCTTGTTTTAATTGTCTACCAAAATAAGCATTGAAGTCTTCTTGCTTAAACATAAAATTATCAAATTCATCCAAGCATTGACTAGCAATTTTAGTAGGAGGGATTTCAGCTTTATCATATCTATAGAGAGAATTTACCTTTACTACCTGTGTCGGGTTATTGAGGTCTGGAGGTTCTTCAATAAATAAAGGATTAAGATCATATGTTTCTTCAACAGGCGGTAAATTAAGACCATGTATTTCTTCAATAGGAGGTAAATTCTTAACATCTTAAGCTTTAATACCTTTTTCTTTCATAGATTTCTTTGCCTCTTGCATATCTTCAGGACTGAGAAATAGAATACCTCTCTTCTTCGGTGTTGGTTTAGGAATAGGATCATTAATTGGAGCAGGAGCTGGCTCAGGAGGTGTCCAATTATTTTCATTTGTCAACATATTATTCAATAAGATTTCAGCTTCATTTGGTGTTCTTTCCCTAAAAAGAGAACCAGCACAACTATCCAGGTAATCTCTGGAAGCATCGGTTAGTCCATTATAAAAGATATCAAGTATTTCATTTTTCTTAAGAGGATGATCAGGCAAAGCATTAAGTAACTTGAGAAGCCTTCCCCAAGCTTGTGGGAGACTCTCTTCTTTAATTTGCACAAAGTTGTATATTTCCTTTAGAGCAGCTTGTTTATTATGAGCAGGGAAATATTTAGCAGATAAGTAATAGATCATATCCTGGGGACTACGCACACAACCAGGATCAAGAGAATTAAACCATATCTTAGCATCACCCTTTAATGAGAACGGAAATATTTTAAGGATATAAAAGTAGCGAGATCTCTCATCATTAGTGAACAGGGTAGCGGTATCATTTAATTTAGTAACATGTGCCACAACAGTTTCAGATTCATAGCCATGAAAAGGATCAGATTCAACCAAAGTAATTATATTAGGATCAACAGAGAATTCATAACCCTTATCAACAACACAGATAGGTGAAGTAGCAAAAGCAGGTTCAGGTCTCATCCTAGCATTTAGAGATTGCTTATTCCATTTAGCTAATAACCTTTTGAGTTCATATCTATCTTTACAAGCTAAAATCTCTAAAGAAGCTTCGTGATCAAATAAATAACCCTCAGGAATAACAAGTGATTCTTCATCATCACTTTCATCTTCATAATCAGATTCAATATTTTCAATCTCTCTAGCCCTAGCAAGTCGTTCCTCGATAAAATCACTAAGTGGCATAGTAGTATCAGGCATAGAAGTAGTTTCATCATAAGTATCATGTATAGTAGAAGTAGCATCATCAATAAAATGCGACATATCAGAACGAATAGCAGAAGCAGGTTTAGGTGTCGCAAGCTTACTCATAACAGAAGGTGAATCAAGTGCAGAGCTAGATGGCAGTTCCTTACCTCCCCTCGTAGTTGAGGGATAGATCTTGGTTTTTGGATCTATCAAGTTCTTCATAGTGATAAGCAGATATAAATCCCAAGTGACTCAAAGAGTAGAGCTATGCTCCCTGGCAACGGCGCCAGAAATTAGTCTTGATAACCCACAAGTATAGGGGATCGCAACAGCTTTCGAGGGTAAAGTATTCAACCCAAATTTATTGATTCGACACAAGGGGAGCCAAAGAATATTCTCAAGTATTAGCAGCTGAGTTGTCAATTCAACCACACCTTGAAACTTAGTATCTGCAGCAAAGTGTTTAGTAGCAAAGTAATATGATAGTGATGGTAACGGTAACAAAAGAGTAATGAAAGCAAAGTAATGTCTTTGGTGTTTTGTAGTGATTGTAACAATAGCAACGGGAAAGCAAATAAGCGGAGAACAATATATGGAAAGCTCGTAGGCAATGGATCGGTGATGCAGAATTATGCCGGATGTGGTTCATCATGTAACACTCATAACCTAGGGTGACACAGAACTAGCTCCAATTCGTCAATGTAATGTAGGCATGTATTCCGAATATAGTCATACGTGCTTATGGAAAAGAACTTGCATGACATCTTTTGTCCTACCCTCCCGTGGCAGCGGGGTCCTAATGGAAACTAAGGGATATTAAGGCCTCCTTTTAATAGAGAACCGGAACAAAGCATTAGCACATAGTGAATACATGAACTCCTCAAACTACGGTCATCACCGGTAAGTATCCCGATTATTGTCACTTCGGGGTTAACGGATCATAACACATAATGGGTGACTATAGACTTGCAAGATAGGATCTAGAACTCTCATATATTGATGAAAACATAATAGGTTCAGATCTGAAATCATGGCACTCGGGCCCTAGTGACAAGCATTAAGCATAGCAAAGTCATAGCAACATCAATCTCAGAACATAGTGGATACTAGGGATCAAACCCTAACAAAACTAACTCAATTACATGATAAATCTCATCCAACCCATCACCGTCCAGCAAGCCTATGATGGAATTACTCACGCACGACAGTGATCATCATGAAATTGGTGATGGAGGATGGTTGATGATGACGATGGCGACGGATTCCCCTCTCCGGAGCCCCGAACGGACTCCAGATCAGCCCTCCCGAGAGGTTTTAGGGCTTGGCGGCTCCGTATCGTAAAACGCGATGAATTCTTCTCTCTGGTTTTTTCTCCCCGAAACACAATATATAGAGTTGGAGTCGGAGAAGGCACCAGGGGGCCCACGAGGTAGGGGGCGCCCCCCACCCTCGTGGACAGGTGGTGCCCCCTGGACTTCATCTTTTGCAGGTATTTTTTATATTTTCCAAAAAGTTGCTCCAGTGAAGTTTCAGGTCATTCCGAGAACGTTGTTTCTGCACATAAATAACACCATGGTAATTCTGCTGAAAACAACGTCAGTCCGGGTTAGTTCCATTCAAATCATGCAAGTTAGAGTCCAAAACAAGGGCAAAAGTGTTTGGAAAAGTAGATATGACGAGACGTATCAGCAACACGCTTGGCCATACTAGGCAGATCGAGAGCTACGCCCCTGGCCATCAGGTCAGGTTTGGAAGCTTGAACTATACTGCCGACATCCGTGGAGACTTGATCTTCGACGGATTTGAGCCCATGTCAGGTGCGCCGCACAGTCACGACGAGCATGACTTAGCCTCTGCCGTCGGACGGTGTTCGGGAGATCACACCTGCGGCTACTCCGGCCCTCAATCCGGAGCAGATCGTGCGTCCGAGGATGGGTGGTTGGACCCCGCCACGGAGGCCGCACACTCAGCGGCGATAGAGCCGAATACGACTTCACCTCCTATGAGACTGTGCCATCGGACCCTTGGATTCGTCCCCGGCCACAGGCTCCGAACCCTTGCGTCCGTGCCTATCAAATCTTATTGGGCACCGATCATAGAGTTTACCTCCGCGGTTATCTTTCAGCACTCACCCTTGGGCGACGAGCTAAATTCATTGAGGTCTCTCTCCTTGTCAGGAGACCCTTGGCCGAACTATGTCCGGCTTGAGTGGGAAGCGGACGACGAAATCCGTTCCCCACCCACCACCCACTTAATAGCCACTGTCGACGACTTAACTGACATGCTTGATTTTAGCTCCGAAGACATCGACGGTATGGACAACGATGCAGGAGAATAACAGGAACCACCGCCCACAGGGTGCTGGACAGCCACCTCATCATATGATATATATATGGTGGACATCCCCAAAGAAAGCCGATGGCAATAAGGCAACGAAGGATAATCCCCTCGAGAAGCAATCTAAGCACCGACGTCGTCGACGCCGCTCTAAGCCCCGCCATAGAAAAAGCAGTGATACCGGCACAAGAGACAATAACACTGCGGATAGTGCCGAAGACGAAGACAATCCCCTCCAGCCAGGCTTCGAGCGGGAGGATGGGCAAGCCATTCCTAAGGAACAGGCGACAGACGGAGAATCAGAGGATGACAATTACATGCCCCTCTCCGAAGACGAGGTGAGCCTTGGCAACGAAGAATTCATCGTTCCTGAGGATCCCGTCGAGCAGGAGCGCTTCAAGCGCCGGCTTATAGCCACAACAAAAAGCCTAAAGAAAAAGCAGCAGCAGCTTCAAGTTGATCAAGATCTGCTAGTAGATAGATGGACCGAGGTCTTGGTAACCGAGGAATACGAACTCGAACGCCCAACCAAAAGTTACCCAAAGCGCAGGTTGCTACCCCAACTCAAGGAGGAAGCATTAAAGCCTACACTACAGCGTACGATGCGGCTGACCGGCCACCTCGTGGCCTAGACAAAGCGGCGCATCTGCCCGAAGTCCAGCCCGCAGCCCGTCGCCAGTCAAAAAAAACACGAAGGACCGGGTGTCGGTGTCAAAACCGGTGGATCTCGGGTAGGGGGTCCCGAACTGTGCGTCTAAGGCGGATGGTAACAGGAGGCGGGGGACACGATGTTTACCCAGGTTCGGGCCCTCTCGATGGAGGTAATACCCTACTTCCTGCTTGATTGATCTTGATGATATGAGTATTACAAGAGTTGATCTACCACGAGATCGTAGAGGCTAAACCCTAGAAGCTAGCCTATGGTATGATTGTTGTCATCCTACAGACTAAACCCTCCGGTTTATATAAACACCGGAGGGAGCTAGGGTTACATAGAGTCGGTTACAAGGAAGAAGATCTATATATCCGTATTGCCAAGCTTGCCTTCCACGCCATGGAAAGTCCCATCCGGACACGGGACGAAGTCTTCAATCTTGTATCTTCATAGTCCAATAGTCCGGCCAAAGGATATAGTCCGGCTGTCCGGAGACCCCCTAATCCAGGACTCCCTCAGTAGCCCCTGAACCAGGCTTCAATGACGATGAGTCTGGCACGCAGATTTGTCTTCGGCATTGCAAGGCGAGTTCTTCCTCCGAATACTCCATAGAAGATCTTGAACAGAAGGATAGTGTCCGGCTCTGCAAAACAAGTTCCACATACCACCGTAGAGAGAATAATATTTCCACAAATCTAATCTGCTGACACGTTTAGCAACATGACATCATGCCATGGCCCGGTCATTATTTGAACCGTTTTTCTCAACCAGCACTGCACATATCGCGAGGCGGTTTTCTTGACACGTCTTGTCGAAGCAGAGATCGTGTCCCCTTATCACGGGATTCTCATCAATACGGGTATAGGTAACCAAACCGCGCCATCAATTACGACGTTTGGGGAATAAGCGATTTTACCAGGTAAGTGGGGAGGCGCATCGCCTCTTCCGCCCTTATAAAGGGACAAAGATTCACCCTTTTTACCCACGCCTTCTTCCTCCTTGCTTATCCATTCTCGCACACTCGAGTTCCAGCGCCCAAGTTCGCGTCTTTCTCCTTAAACCACTCCAAGCATGTCCGGAGCGAGAGGCAAGTGGATGGTCTCCTCCGTCACGGAGGAGAACATCACAAAGCTACGAGAAGCCGGATATCAGGCCGTGGACATTGCGCACCGGCTACCAGATGCGGGGTAGATCATCCCTACGCCCGAACCCCATGAGAGGGTAGTTTTCCTTACCCACTTTGTCCGCGGACTGGGATTTCCCCTTCACCCGTTTGTCTGCGGGCTCATGTTCTACTACGGGCTAGATTTTCATGATCTGGCCCCCAATTTCTTGTTGGAAATATGCCCTAGAGGCAATAATAAAAGGATTATTATTATATTTCCTTGTTCATGATAATTGTCTATTATTCATGCTATAATTTTATTATCCGGAAATTGTAATACATGTGTGAATACATAGACCACAATGTGTCCCTAGTGAGCCTCTAGTTGACTAGCTCGTTGATCAACAGATAGTCATGGTTTCCTGGCTATGGACATGGGGATGTCATTGATAACGGGATCACATCATTAGGAGAATGATGTGACGGACAAGACCCAATCCTAAACATAGCACAAGATCGTATAGTTCGTTTGCTAGAGTTTTTCCAATGTCAAGTATCTTTTCCTTAGACCATGAGATCGTGTAACTCCCGGATACCGTAGGAGTGCTTTGGGTGTACCAAACGTCACAACGTAACTGGGTGACTATAAAGGTATACTGCGGGTATCTCCGAAAGTGTCTATTGGGTTGACACGGATCAAGACTGGGATTTGTCACTCCATATGACGGAGAGGTATCTCTGGGCCCACTCGGTAATGCATCATCACAATGAGCTCAAAGTGACCAAGTGTCTGGTCACGGGATCATGCATTACAGTACGAGTAAAGTGACTTGCCGGTAACGAGATTGAACGAGGTATTGGGATACTGACGATCGAATCTCGGGCAAGTAACGTACCGATTGACAAAGGGAATTGTATACGGGGTTGCTTGAATCCTCGACATCGTGGTTCATCCGATGAGATCATCGAGGAGCATGTGGGAGCCAACATGGGTATCCAGATCCCGCTGTTGGTTATTGACCGAAGAGCCGTCTCGGTCATGTCGACATGTCTCCCGAACCCGTAGGGTCTACACACTTAAGGTTCGGTGATGCTAGGGTTGTAGAGATATGAATATGCAGTAACCCGAAAGTTTTTCGGAGTCCCGGATGAGATCCTGGACGTCACGAGGAGTTCCGGAATGGTCCGGAGGTGAAGAATTATATATAGGAAGTGTAGTTTCGGCCATCGGGAGAGTTTCGGGGGTCACCGGTATTGTACCGGGACCATCGGAAGGGTCCCGGGGGTCCACCGGGTGGGGCCACCCATCCCGGAGGGCCCCATGGGCCAAAGTGGGGAGGGGAACCAGCCCATAGTGGGCTGGTGCACCCCCCTTGGCCCACCCCATGCGCCTAGGGTTGAGAACCCTAGGGTGGGGGGGCGCCCCACCTGGCTTGGGGGGCACTCCACCCCTTGGCCGCCGCCCCCCTAGGAGATCCCATCTCCTAGGGCCGGCGCACCCCCTAGGGGGCCTATATAAAGGGGGGAGGGAGGGGGCAGCCGCACCATTGAGTCTTGGCGCCTCCCTCTCCCCTGCAACACCTCTCCCTCTCGTAGTAGAATGGCGAAGCCCTACTGCGGTGACCCCTGCATCCACCACCACGCCGTCGTGCTGCTGAATCTTCATCAACCTCTCCTTCCCCCTTGCTGGATCAAGAAGGAGGAGACACCACGCTGACCGTACGTGTGTTGAACGCGGAGGTGCCGTCCGTTCGGCGCTAGGATCTCCAGTGATTTGGATCACGTCGAGTATGACTTCCTCATCCCCGTTCTTTGAACGCTTCCGCGCGTGATCTACAAAGGTATGTAGATGCAATCCGATCACTCGTTTCTAGATGAACTCATAGATGGATCTTGGTGAAACCGTAGAATTTTTTTTGTTTTCTGCAACGTTCCCCAACAGTGGTATCAGAGCTAGGTCTATGCGTAGTTCTCTTTGCACGAGTAGAACACAATTTGTTGTGGGCGTAGATGTTGTCAACTTTCTTGCCGCTACTAGTCTTATTTTGCTTCAGCGGTATTGTGGGATGAAGCGGCCCGGACCGACCTTACACGTACGCTTACGTGAGACTGGTTCCACCGACTGACATGCACTAGTTGCATAAGGTGGCTAGCGGGTGTCTGTCTCTCCCACTTTAGTTGGAGTGGATTCGATGAAAAGGGTCCTTATGAAGGGTAAATAGAAGTTGACAAATCACGTTGTGGCTTTCACGTAGGTAAAAAAACGTTCTTGCTAGAACCTTTTTGCAGCCACGTAAAACTTGTAACAACAATTAGAGGACGTCTAACTTGTTTTTGCAGCAAGCGCTTTGTGATGTGATATGGCCAAAGTTGTGATGAATGATGAATGATATATATGTGATGTATGAGATCATGTTCTTGTAATAGGAATCACGACTTGCATGTCGATGAGTATGACAACCGGCAGGAGCCATAGGAGTTGTCTTTATTTTTTGTATGACCTGCGTGTCATTGAGAAACGCCATGTAAATTACTTTACTTTATTGCTAAATGTGTTAGCCATAGCAGTAGAAGTAATAGTTGGCGAGCAACTTCATGAAGACACGTTGATGGAGACATGATGATGGAGATCATGGTGTCATGCCGGTGACAAGATGATCATGGAGCCCCAAGATGGAGATCAAAGGAGCTATGTGATATTGGCCATATCATGTCACTATTATTATTTGATTGCATGTGATGTTTATCATGTTTTTGCATCTTGTTTACTTAGAACGACGGTAGTAAATAAGATGATCCATCATAATAATTTCAAGAAAGTGTTTCCCCTAACTGTGCACCGTTGCGACAGTTCGTTGTTTCGAAGCACCACGTGATGATCGGGTGTGATAGATTCCAACGTTCACATACAACGGGTGTAAGACAGATTTACACATGCAAACACTTAGGTTGACTTGACGAGCCTAGCATGTACAGACATGGCCTCGGAACACAGAAGACCGAAAGGTCGAGCATGAGTCGTATAGAAGATACAATCAACATGAAGATGTTCACCGATGTTGACTAGTCCGTCTCACGTGATGATCGAACACGGCCTAGTTAACTCGGATCATGTTATACTTAGATGACGGGAGGGATGTCTATCTGAGTGGGAGTTCATTATATAATTTGATTAGATGAACTTAATTATCATGAACTTAGTCTAAAATCTTTACAATATGTCTTGTAGATCAAATGGTCCACGTTGTCCTCAACTTCAACGCGTTCCTAGAGAAAACCAAGCTGAAAGACGATGGCATCAATTATACGGACTGGGTCCGGAACCTGAGGATCATCCTCATAGCTGCCAAGAAAGATTATGTCCTAGAAGCACCGCTAGGTGACGCACCCATCCCACAGAACCAAGACGTTATGAACGCTTGGCAGACACGTGCTGATGACTACTCCCTCGTTCAGTGCGGCATGCTTTACAGCTTAGAACCGGGGCTCCAAAAGCGTTTTGAGAGACACGGAGTATATGAGATGTTCGAAGAGCTGAAAATGGTTTTTCAAGCTCATGCCCGGGTCGAGAGATATGAAGTCTCCGACAAGTTCTTCAGCTATAAGATGGAGGAAAATAGTTCTGTCAGTGAGCACATACTCACTATGTCTGGATTACATAACCGCTTAACTCAGCTGGGAGTTAATCTCCCGGATGACGCGGTCATTGACAGAATCGTTCAGTCGCTTCCACCGAGCTACAAGAGCTTTGTGATGAACTTCAATATGCAGGGGATGGAAAAGACCATTCCTGAGGTATTTTCAATACTGAAATCAGCAGAGGTAGAAGTCAAAAAGGAACATCAAGTGTTGATGGTCAATAAAACCATCAAGTTCAAGAAAGGCAAGGGTAAAAAGAACTTCAAGAAGGACGGCAAGGGAGTTACCGCGCCCGGTAAGCAAGCTGCCGGAAAGAAGCCAAAGAATGGACCCAAGCCCGAGACTGAGTGCTTTTATTGCAAGGGAAGTGGTCACTGGAAGCGGAACTGCCCTAAATACTTAGAGGACAAGAAGGCCGGCAACACAAAAGGTATATGTGATATACATGTAATTGATGTGTACCTTACCAGTATTCGTAGTAGCTCCTGGGTATTTGATACCGGTGCGGTTGCTCACATTTGTAACTCAAAGCAGGAGCTGCGGAATAAACGGAGACTGGCGAAGAACGAGGTGACGATGCGCGTCGGGAATGGTTCCAAGGTCGATGTGATCGCCGTCGGCACGCTACCTCTACATTTACCCACGGGATTAGTTTTAAACCTCAATAATTGTTATTTAGTACCAGCTTTGAGTATGAACATTGTATTAGGATCTCGTTTAATTCGAGATGGCTACTCATTTAAATCCGAGAATAATGGTTGTTCTATTTATATGAGAGATATGTTTTATGGTCACGCTCCTATGGTGAATGGTTTATTCTTAATGAATCTCGAGCGTAATGCTACACATATTCATAGTGTGAATACCAAAAGATGTAAGGTTGATAATGATAGTCCCACATACTTGTGGCACTGCCGCCTTGGTCACATAGGTGTCAAACACATGAAGAAGCTCCATGCAGACGGACTTTTAGAGTCTCTTGATTACGAATCATTTGACACGTGCGAACCATGCCTCATGGGTAAGATGACCAAGACTCCGTTCTCAGGAACAATGGAGCGAGCAACCAACCTATTGGAAATCATACATACTGATGTGTGCGGTCCAATAAGTGTTGAGGCTCGTGATGGCTATCGTTATGTTCTCACCCTCACTGATGACTTGAGTAGATATGGGTATGTCTACTTAATGAAACACAAGTCTGAAACCTTTGAAAAGTTTAAGGAATTTCAGAGTGAGGTTGAAAATCAACGTGACAGAAAAATCAAGTTTTTGCGATCAGATCGTGGAGGAGAATACTTGAGTCACGAATTTGGCACACACTTAAAAAAATGTGGAATAGTTTCACAACTCACGCCGCCTGGAACACCTCAGCGTAATGGTGTGTCCGAATGTCGTAATCGCACTCTATTAGATATGGTGCAATCTATGATGTCTCTTACCGATTTACCGCTGTCATTTTGGGGCTATGCTTTAGAGACTGCCGCATTCACTTTAAATAGGGCTCTGTTGAAATCCGTTGAGACGACATCGTATGAATTATGGTTTGGGAAGAAGCCTAAGCTGTCGTTTTTAAAAGTTTGGGGATGCGATGCTTATGTCAAGAAACTTCAACCTGAAAAGCTCGAACCCAAGTCGGAAAAATGCGTCTTCATAGGATACCCTAAAGAAACTATTGGGTATACCTTCTACCTCAGATCCGAAGGTAAGATCTTTGTTACCAGGAATGGATCCTTTCTAAAGAAAGAGTTTCTCTCGAAAGAAGTAAGTGGGAGGAAAGTAGAGCTTGATGAAGTACTGCCTCTTGAAGCAGAGAGTAGCGCAGCTCAGGAAAATGTTCCTGTGGTGCCTGCACCAATTAGAGAGGAAGTTAATGATGATGATCAAGATATTTCTGATCAAGCTCCTACTGAACTTCGAAGGTCCACAAGGACACGTTCCGCACCAGAGTGGTACGGCAACCCTGTCTTGGAAATCATGTTGTTAGACAACGGTGAACCTTCGAACTATGAAGAAGCGATGGCGGGCCCGGATTCCGACAAATGGCTGGAAGCCATGAAATCCAAGATATGATCCATGTATGAAAATGAAGTATGGACTTTGACTAACATGCCCGATGATTGGCGAGCCATAAAAAATAAATGGATCTTTAAGAAGAAGACATACGTGGATGGTAATGTGACCATCTATAAAGCTAGGCTTGTCGCTAAGGGTTATCGACAAGTTCAAGGGGTTGACTACGATGAGACATTCTCTCCCGTGGCAAAGCTGAAGTCCGTCCGAATCATGTTAGCAATTGCCGCATACTATGATTATGAGATATGGCAAATGGACGTCAAAATGGCATTCCTTAACGGTTATCTTAAGGAAGAACTGTATATGATGCAGCCGGAAGGTTTTGTCGATCTAAGAATGCTGACAAGGTGTGCAAGCTCCAACGCTCGATTTATGGGCTGGTGCAAGAATCTCGGAGTTGGAACATTCGCTTTGATGAGATGATCAAAGCGTTTGGGTTTATGCAGACTTATGGAGAAGCCTGCGTTTACAAGAAAGTGAGTGGGAGCTCTGTAGCATTTCTCATATTATATGTAGATGACATACTTTTGATGGGAAATGATATAGAACTTTTGGACAGCATTAAGGCCTACTTGAATAAGAGTTTTTCAATGAAGGCCCTTGGAGAAGCTGCTTATATATTAGGCATCAAGATCTATAGAGATAGATCAAGACGCCTCATAGGTCTTTCACAAAGCACATACCTTGATAAGATATTGAAGAAGTTCAATATGAATCAGTCTAAGAAGGGGTTCTTGCCTGTGTTGCAAGGTGTGAAATTGAGCTCAGCTCAATGTCCGACCACGGCAGAAGATATAGAAGAGATGAGTGTCATCCCCTATGCCTCAGCCATAGGTTCTATTATGTATGCCATGCTGTGTACTAGACCTGATGTAAACCTTGCCGTAAGTTTGGTAGGTAGGTACCAAAGTAATCCCGGCAAGGAACACTGGACATCGGTCAAGAATATCCTGAAGTACCTGAAAAGGACTAAGGAAATGTTTCTCGTTTATGGAGGTGACAAAGAGCTCGTCGTAAAGGGTTACGTCGACGCTAGCTTCGACACAGATCTGGATGACTCTAAGTCACAAACCGGATACGTGTATATTTTGAATGGTGGGGTAGTAAGCTGGTGCAGTTGCAAGCAAAGCGTTGTGGCGGGATCTACATGTGAAGCGGAGTACATGGCAGCCTCGGAGGCAGCACATGAAGCAGTCTGGGTGAAGGAGTTCATTACCAACCTAGGAGTCATACCCAATGCGTCGGGCCCGATGACTCTCTTCTGTGACAACACTGGAGCTATTGCCCTTGCCAAGGAGCCCAGGTTTCACAGGAAGACCAGGCATATCAAGCGTCGCTTCAACTCCATTCGTGAAAGTGTTCAAAATGGAGACATAGAGATTTGTAAAGTACATACGGACCTGAATGTAGCAGATCCGTTGACTAAACCTCTCCCTAGAGCAAAACATGATCAACACCAGAATTCCATGGGTGTTCGATTCATCACAATGTAACTAGATTATTGACTCTAGTGCAAGTGGGAGACTGTTGGAAATATGCCCTAGAGGCAATGATAAAAGCATTATTATTATATTTCCTTGTTCATGATAATTGTCTTTATTCATGCTATAATTGTGTTATCCGGAAATCGTAATACATGTGTGAATAATAGACACCAACATGTCCCTAGTAAGCCTCTAGTTGACTAGCTCGTTGATCAACAGATAGTCATGGTTTCCTGACTATGGACATTGGGATGTCATTGATAACGGGATCACATCATTAGGAGAATGATGTGATGGACAAGACCCAATCCTAAACATAGCATAAGATCGTATAGTTCGTTTGCTAGAGTTTTTCCAATGTCAAGTATCTTTTCCTTAGACCATGAGATCGTGTAACTCCCGGATACCGT